>NW_007736079.1:58621-61488 GCF_000696425.1 Galeopterus variegatus
AAAGTTACTTGATTGTTATGTAAACATACTGAGGAAATTGCTGTAGGAAAAGACAGTATTTTCTAAGAACAAGCTTTTGTTCATGGATCAACTTAACCTTTTACTAATTGCATTATGGAACGTCACTTTATTTCACTGATGTTACTAGCTTCTATTGTTAAACTATACTTAGTCATAACTCCACCTATGTTCCTTTTCTGTAACTTTCTGGCCTGGAGAATAAATACTGGGAGAGAATCTCAGCCTGGTGTTATTTTTTCAAGGAGGAATGCTTCTCTCCAGAAGGATCCTGGAAAATTAACCCCTTCGGGGCTTCTCACTGCTCAGAAGAAATGGGCTTTGAGTAATCTTTTGCATCTCCATCACCCAGGGGGAGAAAGGTAACAAGGAGAGTGCAACAATAAGGGAAGAAGCAATCAATATAGCTTAGACAATGAGAGCACAAGTTAGAGTCAGGTTCAAATCCCAGCTCTACCACTGACTAGTTCTTGATCTCTACAAAGTATTTTTCCCCTTTTGCACTGTAGCCCCCCCACCTGAAAAATGAGGATGATGATAATATATACCTCATAAGATAGTTGCAAAAAGATTTAGAGTAATTATTCACAGATAGTAAATACTACCCAAGTGTTTGCTATTTTTTTTAAATAGTAAAACATGTTTAGAAAAAATATGCTCAGATATGCTGAAAAAAGGTCCTGGGTCAATTTGATATTCCCCTTAAAAATAGTGACAAACCACATTTCGAAGTCAAGTAGAAACTACTTTTTGTTTTTTCTTTTGTTTTTGCTATTTTTTTCTAATCCATGTCTTGGACTATCTTTGCAATTGTTCACATCCATTAGCATGAAGACTGGGAAAGTAGTTCTATTAACTACATCTAATATGTGTAATTTGGTTTTGAGTTCCTCTAAACCTATCCATGAGTTCTGGTATTCCCAAACCAAAATGAAACCGAAACAAACATATAACTGTATATACCAATAACAGGCATATACAGATGACCTCTATGAATAGGATGAGATAGATACCTGGAGTTATCTCAGTAGGCTAGCAAGCAATGTTAGGGCTGGAGTATGTCTGTGACTGTGGAACAGTTTTAAACTGTTTAAAAATAAGTCATCATATGCATGAAGTTTTTCTTAGNAATCAGTGAACCTTCCACACCACTACCAGTGATCAAGAGAAGCCAAATGCTGAAGATACCCAAGTCTACTGCTGCTGTCCCCAAGTCACATCACCTCATCACCTGCCAATGACAACACCAGACCTCTCTGGTTCCATATTCTCAGGGTAGAAAGAACTCTTCCCCAAACCTCCAACACTAAAACTAAGCTAACTTATGTGGAATTTAAAAATTACCGAAGTGTCAGAAAATATAGAGTTTCGAATTCAGTAACCAAGTGACTCCAAGGTGAGTCACTTGGCAGCAAAATACTACTTGGCATCAATGTGCAAAAAATAAAAATGTAAGAGCTGGTCTTAGTAGACAGTCTGATTTAAAGAGCCACAGGAGTTGACCATACCCTTCTATCATTCTGACATTCTCATTCTTGGAGACATTTTGGGCTACATAACAAAGATGGACATTATCTCTAGACCTGCATTAAATTAACTTCTTAAAAAGTCTGTGAGGAATACATCAAAATGTAAAGAGAAGTTGTGTCTGGGTAGTGGGATTTTGAGTGTTCTTAAGTATTTTATACTTTTTGTATTTGCAACTTTTCTATAATGATCAGACATCACATTTGCAACCAGAAAAATATGTTTTATTCTTCAAAAATTAACAAGGCTACCTAGAAGGGAAAGGAGAAACTATTGTATCTCCCTTATACCCCTGGAATAAATCCAAATCTACTTCACACTCCAAATGACATCTTTCTCAGGACATGCTGATAGAGCTCAGGAATTGCACAGCTCCTGCACATAGTATATTCCATACAACATGCTAAGTGAACAGACAGAGCAAGAATTAGAACACAATGATATCTGGAGGTTAGGGATGTGAAGTATAAACAGGTCAGTCTCTTTAAAGGACTCAGAGACAACCATAAGTTGCACATAAGCTCTGTAGCATGGAAAACTGATGCAGAATGACAGTTTCAGAGTGAGGGATATACATGGCAAATGCCTTCGAGAGCAGGGACTAATAATGAGAACAACAAAAGACAAAGGGTATGGTTGACAAAGTTAATCCCAAGAAATTAACANTACTGGGAGAGAACCTCAGTCTGGTGTTATTTTTCCAAGGAGGAATGCCTCTCTCCAGAGGTATCCTGGAAAATTAACCCCTTCGGGGCTTCTCACTGCTCAGAAGAAATGGGATTTGAGTAATCCTTTGCATCTCCATCAGCCAGGGGGAGAGAGGTAACAAGGAGAGTGCAACAATAAGGGAAGAAGCAATCAATATAGCTTAGACAATGAGAGCACAAGTTAGAGTCAGGTTCAAATCCCAGCTCTACCACTGACTAGTTCTTGATCTCTACAAAGTATTTTTCCCCTTTTGCACTGTAGCCCCCCCACCTGAAAAATGAGGATGATGATAATATATACCTCATAAGATAGTTGCAAAAAGATTTAGAGTAATTATTCACAGATAGTAAATACTACCCAAGTGTTTGCTATTTTTTTTAAATAGTAAAACATGTTTAGAAAAAATATGCTCAGATATGCTGAAAAAAGGTCCTGGGTCAATTTGATATTCCCCTTAAAAATAGTGACAAACCACATTTCGAAGTCAAGTAGAAACTACTTTTTGTTTTTTCTTTTGTTTTTGCTATTTTTTTCTAATCCATGTCTTGGACTATCTTTGCAATTGTTCACATCCATTAGCATGAAGACTGGGAAAGTAGTTCTATTAACTACAT
>NW_007736079.1:63074-64072 GCF_000696425.1 Galeopterus variegatus
CAGTCCTCTCACCTGCAGAAAAGGCTGGGATAAGCCCTAGATCAGCAGGTCTTGGGGTATCTGGAATCTGGCTCCACACCTTGCTCCAGCTGTGAGATCAGCTCAGCTTTAGAAAACAGGAATCCTGCTGGATCAATCAAAGATAAAAACATTTCATACTGAACTATGATTGTTTTTCTTCCCTATATTCTCTGCACCAGAACACTTTAAAAGAAAGAATTCAGATGACCATTCTTCAACTGTAATGAGTATGGGCTAACTGATGGTGGACCCATAAAAGATTATGGGGGAAGTTTAGGATTTGAAGTAAAGAAAAATGGAAATCAATGAGATCTCTTTATTATAACCTTGATATTAATATCAGAAGGTAATACTAGATCTTGGTAAGCTGAGGATCTGGTTAAAGCTGTTATGACTCCTTGTTTCCTTGATCCTCACAGCCTCACCTACTCACCCTCTGTATTAGTCCATTTTGTGTTGCTATAACAGAATACCTGAGACTGGGTAACTTAAAAGAAAAAGAGGTTTATTTGTCTTACGATTCTGGGACAGCTGCATCTGGCATGGGCTTCAGGCTGTTTCTACTCATGTTGGAAAGTGGCAGACAGCCGGCAAGTACAAAAAGATCACATGGCGAGAGGAAGCAAGAGAGAGAGAGAGAAGGTGCCAGGGTCTTTTTCAGCAATGCGCTCTCACAGGAATTAATAGAGCGAGAACTCACTCATTAATCACCCCTCCCCCAGGGAGAGCACTAATCCATTCATGACGGATCTGCCCCCATGACTCAATCAGTTTCCAACACTGCCACATTGGCGATCAAATTTCCACATGAGTTTTGGGAGGGACAACACATCCAAACTCCATCACCCACTAACTGTCATGCCCATAATGGGAGTAAGATAAATACCTGAAGACTGACCGACCCAGAAATCTCCTTCTCCCCAACCAGAATCACATCTCCCATTCCCAGGCCTTTTTATTTTACACAGCCCATTAAC
>NW_007736079.1:65173-66841 GCF_000696425.1 Galeopterus variegatus
CTTTCACTGCAGTGGCCCTGACATGGCTTTCTGAATATATTAAGAAAAGCAGGAATGTCGCTTTTTTAAAAGAGTCCAGATTTCTAGGAAGAGTTATATAAAGCTACTACTCACTGCTGTGAGTGCCCCCATATAAATACAGTTATTACTTCCGTTTCTAGAAAGTTCTTTGAGAGCGATACTGATCTGAACCATAGCACGCTCTCAGGCCACTACAACATCAGTTAATCCCTGCTCAGTAGCACTCCTTCTGGGGCTGGGGAATCCGTGCGGATGCTCTCATTGAGTCGTGCTGAAAATCTATGTACAGCTAATGAAAAGAATCGTGAAACGGGAGAGAAATGAAGTCTTACCCAAAGGAGTCAGACTTCCATAGTTCTCCCACGTGACATCCCTGGGCAGGGCCCTCTGTGCAGAGTCCAGACACCCCCGTTCTTCCTGGGAGAAACTCACTGCCAATGCCTCAAGTGTCAGCAGCCCCTGGGATGGCATGAGAGCCCAGGATTGGCACCCATACGAGGAAGAGGTGAACAAAAATACACAGGGGGGCTGGGGGGTCAGGAGGCCACATTCTCACCTGAACTCCAGGTGCAGAGCGTATGGGTGCCACGGTTAGTCTGTGGAGGGTGAAGATGGGGGAAAGTTAAGCTGGGGGTAGAACGTTAGGGAGACCCCCGTCTTGAGTCCCCAGTTCATTCTACCTCCCTGAACGTGACAGCTAGGAAGCACGTCCCTGCTCACACCCTGCCCTTGCCCCTAGCGACCCCTGGCCCTCTCCCAGAGCTCTCACCACCCTTCCCTAACGCTTCCTCCTTCCAGCCTCTCTCCCTGACACTCCCTTCCTTAACCCACTGAACAAAGGCTCCAGCTCGGTCAGGGCAATGGGGGTGGGTGCGTGTCCCCGCCAGCCTCTCTGGGGTGTGTGCTGTCACCGGCCTTATCTCTTCCCAGTCAGGGTCGACTAGGAAAGGGTGGCAAGAGGAAAGGAATGGGGGAGCAGTAGGGAGAAAGCTCATGCGCAGCAGAGCTGCCAAGGACAGGCGCCCTGGGACCTGCGGGACGTAAGGGGCAGGGGCAGGGGCTGACCCGGCCTGTCACTCAGAAGAGTCCAGATGGGTCCTCTGGGAGCTGAGGAAAAGCAGGAGGTGGGATCTCCGCGAGGACTTCAGGCTACAAAGATGCCACCCACTCGTCTATTCAACCTCCTCTCTTCTGACCAACTCCACATCCTTCTTTCAAGTGTGTAATTATCAAGGTCCCATGATGTGCCTTATTCCAAACATCCCTAGTGATCTGGCAGAATTCCTTTGCCTTCCTCCCTGACTTCATCTCTGTGTAGACTCTTCATTTTCCCTCACTCTCACCCAAACCTAGACCACTTCCCTCCTCCACTGAGAGCCTCCTTTGCCTGTCTCCCTCCTTACCACCCAATCCCACACTCTGCAAAGATATGCAATGTTATTGATCTGCCCCACCCAGGAGGACCACCAGCTGGTGTGTGTAACAGCATTTCCTGGATGTTTCCTCTCCCTTAGCCGGGACTGAGGATGTCACCTGCCTGGGTGCTGGGAAACCAAGCCACACCCTTCTTAGAATTCATTCTTGTCACCAAGCAGTTGGAGGCACTGCAAAGGAGCAGCAGGGGACAGGGAACCGGCAGCTCACAAA
>NW_007736079.1:67676-68962 GCF_000696425.1 Galeopterus variegatus
CCCTGAGAGCCTCCCTTGCCTGTCTTCCTCCCTACCGCCCAATCCCACACTCTGCAGAGATATGCAATGTTATTGATCTGCCCCACCCAGGAGGACCACCAGTGGGTGTGTGTAACAGCATTTCCTGGGTGTTTCCTCTCCCTTAGCCGGGACTGACGGACTGACGATGTCACCTGCCTGGGTGCTGGGAAACCAAGCCACACCCTTCTTAGAATTCATTCTTGTCACCAAGCAGTTGGAGGCACTGCAAAGGAGCAGCAGGGGACAGGGAACCGGCAGCTCACAAATGGACTTGATATACTTAGAGAAACAAGGGTGGAGGTGTAGCACAGGACCGAGGCTAGATGTTTAGCCACTGCAGAGAATGAGGAGGTAGAAGAACAAAAGTTAAAAGTCACCTCTCTCTGTTTTGGAGAGCTCAAGTTTGCCTCAGCCTCAGCAAGCCTAGCAAGTGATTGACAATATACCTGTCAGAGCAGGCCCTAGTGAAGGGACTGACTTTCCAAAACTGACTTCACAGAAAACAAACAAACAAACAAACCAAAAACACTAACTTCACAAGACGCTGATGTAGAGCCAGAATGACTGACTACTTCTGAGTACGCAGCACACCTGGTTAAATCAAGAGTCTTCCCCACTAATATCCGGGGTTCAATCCCTGTACCATCCAGCTGCCAAAAAGAAAAGAAAAAAAAAAAAAAAGAGGGTTTGCCTTGACAGTTTTACATTATTGATGCCAAATAGCAAATTTATAGTCAGTAATAGTTACTGAACAGAATTAAACCAGGTGGGGGAGACTCTTCTGGCTGGAGCATTTGTAAGGCCTTGCACCAGAATGTGTGTGCAGAGGAACTGAAGGAGGCCTAGAGATAGATATAGGGTTCCCCCCAAATGGGAATGAAAACACAGGCCATACACCAGTTGTAGAATCATCATCATAGGTACTCTGGTAGTGTGGCGGGGCCTTTGTAGCGTTATTCTCCTATATCATGCAAAAATAGAACCTAAAATGGAAATTATTATTGAAATACAGACCATAGGATTTCTGCTACGTGGTGAGGCTTTTAAGTCTTCCTGTTTCTAGTATGGCCTGGCTGGATCTCTGGAATACTTAGCTCTTTCCCAGTCCCTCCTCAAAATTGGATACGCTTTCTTTGCATTCCTCGGCTATCTCACTGGTGTTCTACAGTAAGTAAACCAGTCATAGTTCCCTTTAGTACTTTCCTCCAGCCAGTTTGCAGCACTATGTGAGTACTCAAAAAAGACCAAAAAGTAGTCAACACGAC
>NW_007736080.1:0-500 GCF_000696425.1 Galeopterus variegatus
GGGATAGTTTTTCCTGTTGTATGCTTTTTACTTTCTTCATTTTAAAGAATGTGGAACCGTGTCATTGATGGGGGGGCATGTGCTGTCTGTCTATGAGTCACTTTCAGGCAGTCAGTGAGCATCTAGTTGCATTATAGGTAGTTCATGATCATGAGTGCCCACAGTGCACCTTGGGTATGATATTGAAGTTAAAATAACCTTAACCACCTTTATCTACCCTGGCTTTTCTTGCAAGACAGAAAATTAAAAATATCTTTAGTCATTTAAATTTTCTTTTGGTCATTGTGTTCTATTTGCTCTTTTGAGCAGATTTAAAAAGATCACGTAGGCTTCTCTGATGCATTAATATTTTAATTACTTACTTTTGTCTGTTGAAATGGACACCATGAGGCAAATCAAGGTGAAAAGGATTATTTGTCTTCACAAAATACCAACGTACAGATGCCCCAGATGACGTGCTTTGCCATATAAAATGTCTCTGTTGTCTTAAAGTCAATTCC
>NW_007736080.1:1083-15789 GCF_000696425.1 Galeopterus variegatus
TTAAATTTTCTTTTGGTCATTGTGTTCTATTTGCTCGGTTGAGCTGATTTAAAAAGATCACATAGGCTTTTCTGATGCATTAATGTATTAATTATTTACTTTTGTCTGTTGAAATGGACACCATGAGGCAAATCAAGTTGAAAAGGATTATTTGTCTTCACAAAATACCAACGTACAGATGCGCCAGATGACATACTTTGCCGTATAAAATGTCTCTGTTGTCTTAAAGTCAATTCCTCTTTTGCTCTAGCAACTGTTCAAGAAAGTAGTGCCTCACCATTGCCTGGGCTGCATTTGGTCTCAAAGGGATAAGAAGGAAAACAAACATTTGGCTCCTACGATCCATGCTACCATCTCTCAGTTTAATACCCTCACCAAATGTGTTGTCAGCACCATCCTGGGGGGCAAAGAACTCAAAACTCAGCAGAGAGCCAGAATCATTGAGAAGTGGATTAACATTGCTCGTGTAATTGTCTTTTCAAAATTATTCTTTGTGTTTAGTAGATATTAGAGCCTACTCTCATTACTTTGTTTAAATGGTTTAGCCATTTGGTTGGAAAGGCTGTCAAAAGACTCTATGTTGAGGGCCCATTTGGTGGTGGTGGTTGTTTTTGTTATTCTAAAGTAAGGAAAAAAGTTGCCTTTCTTAACTTGGGAGCTTATTTATTTTTCCTCTTAAAAAAAAAAATGTTCCCCCGCTAGCTTCTTTCTCCTGTGGGCCCCCACACTGCTGCTTTTCCAGGGAGAGACATTCTGTCTACTTTTTCCTTTGTGTTTACCATGGGCTGTCAGTCTCTTCCCCACTTTCAGTGAATATAACCAAGGGTCTGCATGTTAAACAGACTGCTTTTCAACCCAAAATGATTACCCATGCCCCCTTCCAGTACCTGGAAGCATTACATCTTCTGCAGATTTGAAGAGCTGGTACCTTCTCAGAATCCTGAATCTCTTCTCTTAAGAACTGAAACACTTAGGCAGATCTCACATCCATCTGAGTCCTTTCTGAAGTTGGAGGGGGGAATGTGTTCCTAGGCCTGAATTACATTCTGCTGTTCAGTGGCTGGTCTCTCGGTTCAGTTTTTTACATGCTATATGACTTTCATTTATCAGCATGTTATGTCGTGACTGAGGAAATGTCAAAAGTATTCAGTCAATGGTTACCATATATTTTGTGAGCTCCTGAGGTTTGTAAGCTACAATATTATATACTTTATGGACATAGCAGGATAGAACAGTCTCCGCCTGGGCAGTAGAGGAGTAGGGCTGTGTGAGATGAGTACTGTTAAAGTGGATGAGAGAGAAAGTACTGGTTGGGGTGATCAAGGATGGCTTCATGGATGAGGTGACATTTGAATTCAGCTTTGAATAGTAGTTAGGATTTTGGGTATTTGAAGATTCGAGAAGGCATTTTTTTGTCTAGGCAGAAGAAATTACCTCAGCAAAACAATGATTTTGCAAAAGAATTACTATGTAAATATCTTATTAGTTTTTGTTCTGGGCTACATGGGTCAACCCTCGACCAAAACACATTTTGCTTTATATCCCAGTAGATGTGTTTTTCATTAATCCCCTATCTGTAGGTCATAATGCCTAAGCCTTTCTTTTGGTGGCTGGCCTGTTACAGGGATCGAACCCTGGACCTTGGTGTCATCAGCACCACACTCCAACCCACTGAGTAACTGGCCAGCCCATCCCTATGCCTTTCATATTCTCTTTTATTGTCTTTGATTAAAGAGCAAGGACATAATTGTGCCAGAGAATTTGCCTTGTTTTCCTTGTTTTGAGTCTTTACGTAGTCTGTCACTACAGGATTTTTAGTATATGAAAAAAAAATGAACAAGAAACATAAGACTATAAGTTGCATTAGTAACTTACATTTCTCCTATTCTAAATTGAGCCTATTTCTCAACAAGTAAAAGTTACAAAAGAGGTTCTGATATAGTTTTATATAGCATGGAATTTCTCCATCTTAGAATGAGAAAGTATTTCTGCCATAAATGCCACAGCATTTACAATCTTTTACACATCTGAAAAGCAACTGGTCTGTCTACCCCCAATCCATTCAACTGCTTAGAAAGTCTATAGCAAGAATATCGCATCTGTGTGTATGACATAGTGTGGCTCAAACAGATGACTTTTGGTAAAAATTATAAATTAGGCATTTATGTGGTAATAAGAAATACAACTTGAATAATTTGAAGTATATTCCAAATACCATAGCATATGCAAAAAAGCCAAGTGTCCTTCCTCTTGGTGGTATAATTTCCTAATATTGAGTAGATTGTGTCTCTGGAAATTGTGTAGGGTAAATTAATAAAATAACAAAACTCCCAGGTGGTTTCCTGCCAAGATTTATTTTACTTTTCCTACATTCATCACAGTCAATTTCTGTTGATAGGATGTTTGAAAAATGGTCATTTTATATGCAGAAAAATTGTCCGACTTAATATTACTGTGTTTTCTGGGACAGAAAAATTGTCCGACTTAATATTACTGTGTTTTCTGGGACTGGTCCTAATGCTACATTTTTACTTTTGCATCACATATCCTGGAAGATACCTTCTTTTCTAGAAATGGGACCAGATGCCTTTTGCACTCCTTTAAAGCCCTTGTTTAAACCTCTTTCTGAATAATGTGTTCCATATGTTTATTACAAATTACATGATATATCTGTGCCTGAGTTCCTTTATTTATTGCAAGTTTCCTGATTTTTAGAATATAGCTCTTGGATTCTGAACCTTTGCTGAACCATGCTCTCATAGGCTTGGTTTCCAGACTGCAATGCAGAGCCTTTTTTTTTTTTCTTCTTCTTCTTTCTTTCTGTTTAAATAAGGGGAGGACATTGAGGCATTTGAAAAGGGTGGGCATGTCTTCTTTAAATACTTCAGCATTTACTGTAAAGAAAATGTTTGAAGGTTTGTTTGGCATAGTTTTCAGTAGTCAGATTTTGGCATGCTAAATTAGCGAATGCTGTTTTCCCTTCGTATTCAGGATTAGCATTACTTCATGAAATGATCCTTGAAGCGATTTGCATTTATGCCGAACCACTCTGGGACCTCTTGCCCCAGATGTTCTGCACAAAGCCAAACACATGCTCACTTGGTATATTAGTTGAAACCCTGGATGTATTACACCCCCATGTGCCTGTATAAGAAGCATCTCCTATGACATAAGGCATAGTCCACTCTCCCCATGTTGCCACCCTCTCCATGCCAGCCAAGAATGAGGCCCTCTCCCTGGCTGTTTTCTGTCACTGCTATGCATCCAGCAGGACTTAGACTCCAAGGTCACTGACTGCTGATGCTACAGGCTCCTTATGGTAGCTTATGTTTAAGCAGGGAGCTTTCTTCTTACCCAGAAAATGACATCCAGAATGTTTCCTGTTCTCTTTCTATTCTGTTTTCAAACACTCCCCAAATGAATTTTATTTTAAAATCCCAAATTATTTTGGAAGCATTGAAGTACGAAGGTGTTTCTGAATGTTTATGGTTGCAGGAAAAGCCAATTTGAAATGAATGTGTATAAAAATATTCCCCATTGGCTAAAAGCATAAAAGCCGAAGTTCAACTTGTGAATTTTTATTGCCAAGTTATATACACCTCTCTGGACAAGGGTTGGTCATGAGATGTCTGATACCATCTGACCTTGACTTGGCTGCTGCCCAGTTTGCTTTGTGGGTCTAAAGGATACAGCGATCTTTCATGTGTATTTTTAGGGTATCTGTGTGCTTTCAGCAGAAGAAAGTTGATTTCTCTAGCATAGGTCTGTGGACTCACCTCCATTAGTGTTTTTACTAGAAAAGCTGGAAACTATAAAACTGTAACAACAACACAAAAAATATGTTGAAGGGAGAAAAACAAGCATACAGTGCCAAAATCTATAAAGTGTTTCAGTGACTGGGGTGGGAGGAAGGAGCCACTTTTTGATGTTCGGTATTTATACAGCTGCCTATTTAGTGGTAAGAATTCATAGCAGCTGTGATACCTCTGCAGCTGGAAACCACCAAGTCACTGTAATATTGATATTTAAATGTCTTTTATGTTTTAATCACACTCCATACAGGAATGTAGAATCCTGAAGGCCATCGTTTCAGCACTGCAGTCTAATTCCTTCTATCGGTTAAAAAAGGCTTGGGCTGCCGTCCCGAAGTAAGTTCCCAAGTGTCTGCTCTACTTTTCTTTGGCTGGGGTGGTTGGTTGCTGCATCAGTGCTATGGGTCCTCACCTTCAGGGCTCATATTATATAACTAGAGAAACATATTTGAAATCCTCTGTGTTTTCCAGGTGGGATGCCTTTTACTCATGATCATTAACGAGTTTTGAGGCAGGGCTGCTGCAGAAATCAAACTCCTCAAAGTGGGACAAAGCCAAGATCATTGGCTTTTGGCATAATTTGAAGGATGTGCTTATTATTTGGATTTGAGAGTTAAGGCTGTGGCGTGATGAAGTTATAGCAATTTGCCTTTACTTCTGGTTGTTTTTCAGCCTCGTTCCAAAGCCCTGAGCTATTCCAGGATGCAAGGGATAATGTGTGCCGATAAGATATTTGTTGTTGCTGTGCAACAGGAAACTATTTAATCCTTTTCTGCCTCAGCATATTAAAAGTTGTCTTAGTGATGTTAAAAAACCTTTTAAGTGTTCCTTCCTAGGTACTGGACTGAAATTACTAACTGGCCACATTCTGTGCTGCTTTTCTCCATATTTCTTCATATGATCTTTAGAACAACTAACCATTTAATTTCCTTATTATTTCACTATTACTATCTCCTCATTTTTCAGAACCTCAGTTGCAAGAGGGGTCTTCAGATAGTTCATGGGAAGATTTTAATTATCTTGTAATTCATTTTTTTGCTCGAGCTTTCTGAAGTATCCCCATAGATTGGAGAACTTTTTGCAAAAGAAGAAAGGGTGAGGGAGGGGGCAGTTCTGGTCCCATAGCAGTACAGATTCAGAGGTTGGCGGTTGTGTTGTGGGCACCAGCTAGGCCAGCTACCTTCGACAAGTCTACCTAGGTTTGAACTAGTCCAGAAGTCAGGCTATATCAGGGAAGAATGTGTAAGCTCTGTATAGTTTGTATTGTATGCATTGTAGTTAGCTTTAGTCAGGAGTGAGGCCAGCTGGCTCCTTAGCCATGGCTGCGCTGGTGGAATTGGTGGGTTTGTCCTCAGAGTAGGTCTGGAGAATCAGTTTCATCAATTCACTCAGAACTGATTAAGCCGTAAGGGACTGACACTATTCAAACTTGTAGGAGACTCATATTGGTAAACCAGCATTTCGTAAATTTGTGCTGAAAAATGAGTGCCAAAGTACTCAAACATATTGATGACTATTATTCAGGGAATAGTCTACTTTGGAAAGTCAAATTATCTATTAAGTAATTCTTTAAGGGGTAAAAAAAAAATAATAATTAAAGTGATGACCTTAATACCTCATGTCACAGAACTGTAGAAGCCACAGGCCACGTGGACTCCAGAGCTCGTGCTTTGTTTATAACAGCGTTATCTATCGGTAGAAGCATATAGGCAGATAGGCTTTTCAAAGTCCAGTGCAATTTTTGATTACCACTCCTGTCTTGGTTCTTTCTCCTCTTTATTATTTTGAACGGTGAAGGTGACTCTGTGTTTGTGAAAGAGAGATTAGTTGATTGATCTTTCTCTGCACATGCATCTTATGAAAGAAATGGGCCGTATAAAATCATTGGTGAAATATGATGGAAAATCAGAAACATACAGTGTCCTCATCATCCACACCCCCACATCACCTCTTCTTCCCCTCATCACAGTGCCCCACCCAACTGTGGTATCAAAAGCAGAGGGATGGTCAGGTTTTAAAATGCAGCCTTGCCCTATTGCCACCTTGTGTGATTGCACTGAAAGGTAATCCTGTCTGTCTTTGGTGGTTGATACATAGAACACTATGGAAAGTCAACTAGGCAGCCTAAGATTTCTTCCACAGCCAGTCTGAGGCCAAAACACAAGTAAAAACGTAGGTGGATTTGTATCTTAGTCTCTTTTGTTGTCATATGAGAATTAAATCATTTAACTTAAATTATTTCAAATTATTAAAATGCCAGCTGGCTTTTAAAAACTATTAGTGCTAGGCCTCTGTAATTAACAATAATTGGTTGTATGTTCTCAGATGGCTAGAAGAGAGGAGCTCAAATGCTCTCATTACAAAGAATTGATAAATTTTTCCGATGATAAATATGCTCATTACCATGATATGATCATCACACATTATTTACATGTATTGAAATATAATTCTGTATTCCATAAATATGTGCAATCAATACATGTCAATTAAAAATAAACTTAAAAGAATAAACAGAAAACCCTCAAATCTGCATTCTGTGTAATGTGGGTGTCTAGTTTGTTTCTTGGTTGGCTGGTGGGTGTATGTTTTAGCAGGGACACTACAGAAGTGTCACTTCCTTAGAAAAGACATTTCTACATCAGCTTTACATACTCTCCATTGCCAAGGGACAAAGTTAAGATATCTTATTTGAGTATCGCTTCCCCTATAATCCCTTACATTTCTAGCTTTCAGTAGACAGAAAGGATGCCTATTTATTCTTCTTTATTTGGGGCCACATGTCATTAAATTCTTAATTATTATCTCCGAAATATAAATAGCTTTAATAGTTTTCTTTATTATAAGAGTAATATTACACTCATTGTAAAGCAAACAGGTTTTTAATAATGGCTTTTTCATGGTAATGGAAATGTTGCATATACTTGTACAGTGATACTGCCCCTGTTAATTCTTTGCCTTGAGAATCATGCACTCAGTAGCCCTGGAAGGGTACATAGAGAAAAGTACTGGATGGGGCAAGGGCAGAGCAGGTGCCTTACGTATGTGATCCCACTTACTTTCACAGCAATCCCATGAGGGGTGCTAATATTTACATTGTACAGATAAGAAAATTGAAGCAGCTTGCCCAGGATCACTCAGGAAGTGAATGACAGAGTTGGGATTCGAACCCACCTGCTCTGGCTGCAGAGCCTGTCATGGCTCCACCATTTTGCTCTGAGAGGAAGAACATTAGCCCATGATCCAGAAAATTGGGGTTCTATACCTGCAACTCTTAGCAGTTCCTAGTGGAAACTTGAGCAAATCCCTGGCCCTGACATCTTCATCTCTAAAATTAAGGGCCTGGCCAAGATGACCTCTCAGGTTCCACTGGGCTCTGTGTGTGTTGCTAAGGTAGATTTTTTTTAAAAAAGTACTGAAGAGAACTTGTCCCAGTTGAATGACTTGATGCTCTAATTGAGTATTCCTTTTTAATGATTATAACATGCATGGTTAGAAAATATTCCTCTCTTCTCACAAGGACCCATGTCCATCTTAAAAACATAAAAACCATCCTGCATAAAAAAGTCATTGGCTGGGCCGGCCCGGTGGCGCACGGGAGAGTGCGCCGCTCTCCCGCCGAGGGTTCGGATCCCATGTGGAGACCGGTTCCTGCTCACTGGCTGAGCGCGGTGTGGGCGCTGCACCGAGGGTTGCGATCCCGGTGCCAGTCCCCGGTGTGGGTGCGACACTGAGGGTTGCGATCCCGTTACCGGTCAGTAAAAAAAAAAGACAAAAAGGAAAAAAAAAAAGTCATTGGCTTCATCTGTGCTCATATTGCCCACCAGTCCTGGGATCAGCACAATCCCTCCGTAGCCATAGGTACTGAAGACAGCTAGGCCAAAGGTGTCAGGTTTTTACTAATTCTTCATTTTTAATTTCTTTTTTTTTTTTTTCCTTTTTGTCTTTTTTCGTGTCCGGCAACGGATCGCAACCCTCGGTGCTGCGCCCGCACCTTGCTCAGCCAGTGAGCGGGAACCGGTCTGTATGTGGGATCCGAACCCTCGGCGGGAGCGCCGCCGTGCTCCCAAGCGGTGCACTGTAGCAGCGTGCCACCGGGCCGGCCCTTCAGTGTTAATTTCTTAATCTCTCTTTGTAGGGACCGAATGCTGATGTTTGAAGGACTTTCAGATATCTTCTCAGACCATAATAACCATTTGACCAGCCGGGAACTACTGATGAAGGTGAGGGTCTTGGTGAGAGCACTGGGCAGCAATGCTGATGGCTCTGGAATCCATTCAAGGGAAGAGTAGGTTGAGGGCTCCTTAAATGCCTTCAGCCCCCAGAGAAAGCCTAAGGTGAATAGAAGGAAGAAATTTTGTTATGTAGAATCTAAGAAACTTGTGGCGCAGAAAATTTGAAGTCCAGCTGAGTTCTCTCCTTCTACTCTCCTTAGCTTCCCCGTTATGCAACCAGATTGTGAAACTTGAGTTTATATGTGTACTTCTTTAACAAGCTACTCTGCAAATACTGAGTGCTAGCAGTTAGGTGGATGAGAGGCCCTGGAATATTCCTTCTCAGCAAAACCTCCTAAAATGACAGAGGCCAAGCCAACAATTCCACATCCTTTATCTGGACTGAATTGCACAATCTGTCAGTCAGCAATATTTATTGAACAGCATATGAGAGCTAACTTTTGAACTACGCTAGGTAAAGTTATAGCTCGGTTCATTTTACTTCTTCAGACATTTGCCGATTGTCTAATATTTGTAAAGTATTGAACCTGCCTATAGAAATAAGATGATGACTGACACATACCTTGTTTCCAGGAGTTCACCATCTAGTTGGTGGCTGGTATAGACACTAAACAATGAGAATAGGTAGTGAAAAAAATAAAAATAAGAGGTTGTGAACAATCAGTCTTCAGCAACTAAGACAGGCCACATGCTATACCCACAGCTTTTCTATAAAGTGGATTTTATCATCCTCATCTTGTGGGTAGCCAAGACCTAGAGAGGGAAGTAATATGCCCTAAGGCCTAAACCCAACCTAGTGAGAGTTGAAAACCTGTGGGGTTTTTTGTTTCTGGCCAGTCCAGGGATCTGAACCCTTGACCTTGGTGTTATAACATGGTGCTCTAACCAAGTGAGCTACCTGGCCAGCCCTAAACCTGTGCTTTTATCATGTAGGCATAAAGTTATTTCTTCTGACCCCTTGGGAGTAGGGGGCAGGATGGATCAGGTGTAGGTTCACAGAGAAGGTAAATCAGTAAGTCAACAAATATTGATTGAGCACTTATGTGCTAGGTGTTAGAGATATAACCATCTTAAAGGGATGATCTTAAAGGGATTATGCCTGATCTTAAAGGGATTACAGTGTCATGGAGAGCAGCAGAAAAGTAGATAATTATAAAATAGTATGATATGTCTTGCCATAGAGGGAAGCCCTGAACTGAGCAATTAGAAGATATGATCCTTGTCTTTAATCTCTTCTTCTCTAAATTGGAAACAATAATAGTATTGGTCAGTTGACCTCATAGAATTGCTTTGAAGATTGACTATGGCAAAATATTGGAAAGCACTATGCAAATTTCAGTTATTTTTAGTATTTGGTGAGTTATACACATATAAAACTGAAGTATGCATAACACATGAAAATGAACAGAGGATAAGCTGCATATTTGAGCTTAGGGAGGATGCTTGGAGTAGGGATGAAGTCGCGTGCAGGTAGGGTTACTAAGAAAAGGCATCCACTTGGTAACTCTTAGATAGTCATTTCTGTGAGGGCATCGGTTACAGTCTTCATGACTGTTCTCCCACGTCCTGCTCATCCTTCGTGTCTCAGTGTGGACTCCCCTTTTTCAGGTCTGATTAAGTGCCTTCCTATGTGCCCCAGGAGAAGCCTGCCGTTCTTCTGCCTTGGCACCTATCACATGTTCTATGGCTTATAAACCTCTTGCAGGCAGAGACTTTACACGTCTTTTTGGCTTTTGTATTCCTCATGCCTAATGCAGTGCCTGGCATGTAGTCGATATTCAGAAACTGTTGTTTGACTGCATGAATGTGTGTCTTATCATTCGCATGATTTGGACAGTGTGCCCACTGTTAGCCCTTCTTGGAGTAGATGGTATAAGTAGGGCAGTTTATGCTGATGTCTAACTTTGGATTTGGACTGCCTGATTAACTGCACACTGAACAATGACTTCTGAGATCATGTCACTCCCTGCTTCACATCCCCCTAGATTTGCAGACTTTAAATGGAAACCCATCTGGCTGGAAGGAGATGGCTTAGTGGTCTCCCTGTCAGTAATATGAAGCTAGACTAACTGGAGCCACCCATTTGAATCCCAATTGCCCTGAGTCATCCTTCCAAAGTACATAAATCGAATACGGCGCAGCTCATTGCTTGGTGGCAGTCTTCTGGCTGAAACCTTAGACGCAAAGCTACATCTAGACTTTAAAGATCCCATAAACCTTTCTTAAATGTAGAAGTTTACACCAGTACTCTAAGTTAAATTTCTTTTATATGGCTCAAATCCCAAAGAAATGAAAAACTTGGCTATGAGTTCATGTGGTCTGTACATTATCATTAATGACAGTAGAATGCTTTGGGCAGTCCACATGTATATGGCAGGTCTCTTTCCAGTCATTTTTGTTGATCATTCTTCATATGAAATGTGTAATTCTGGGTGTTAATTCTCAGCACAGTTGTGAAAAAATGAAGTCAAGATACTTAGATTCTCAAAAGAAACTCCAGGAAAAACTCCTGGCCTTTGTTACTAATATGTTACTCCTGGACTTATACCAATTTATAGCTGGGTAATCGTAGCATCACTTCTTAGCCTTTTGGCTAAGATCAAGTGTAATGACTGTTCTTTTCAGATTAATATAGTTGGGTAATCTTAGTTTTAAAGGACCTATCTTCTCTTCTACTTCTGGGTAGATGTAAATAATATATTATTACTTCCATGTTATGGACCAGGTAACATAATTAGCAAAAATCTGTGGTTTTCCTTTTAATTGTTAGAAAAATATTTTTATTTCTTCTCAAAGATTTTCTTAAACCTGTTATGTCCTTATGATTTCTGAAACTTAGATAATTTTAAGCAGATGAATTATAGAGTTTACAAATTTCAAAACAACAGGAAAGCAGAATGTTACCAAGTCTTCTCGGTTTTGTGACTCTTGGTGGGAATTTTCCCTGATTGAATTGATATAAAAAACTGCTAGAAAGCCCCAGAAATTTGACTCTGGTGGAGACGTATGTTCAGTGAAGCTCCAAAACATGCTAAAGTCAGAATTGGAGGGAGAGACTGTTGGAACTGTGAAGACCTAGTCAAATAAAAATTATCAGTAGCTTCTGAGCTGTCATTTAAGCAGCATTTACTGAGATGGATCTAGTGCCGAGTAGACAAGAACTAGTAGCCGAGGTCCCTCTAAGGCCCAGGAACAGTACGGATGAGGGCAGCTGAACCCTGGCAAAGATGGAGATAGAGAAAAGATGAGACTCAGGCAGGAAATCTGCACTAGAGAGGGTGAGAGAGAAGGACAGGGAGAGAGACTAGAAGAAAGAGAGGGCAGGGGAGATCTATGGAGGGAGAGGGAGAGATTCGGAGTTCATTCAAACACAGGGGATGATTAAAGTCATGGGATTGGATGGTATTTCCAAAGACGTGAGTATAGTGAAACACAAAGAAGATGGCTTTGGCAGAAAGAAGAGTCTCTAAGAGGATATGAGCATAAGCAGCAAAGGAGGCAGGAGGAAGGAACGAGAGTGATGCAGCCACAGAAGCCTGTGACATGTTTCAGGAAGGTTCAAGGGACTGCTGGTGTTATGAGACATTGTGGGGTAGGGGATTTGGGGCCGAGAAAGGAGAAAACCGAATCCGTGGATGTAGCAAACCAGTGGATTTTCAGCGGACACTTTGTTTGGAAGAATTTGCACTAGACAGTCCTTCTAGTGCTTCAGCCAGGGATGGACTCTCATTCTCATGAAATCATGATGTCGTGAAATCAGCAAGTCTTGTAGCTCCCCGTGTCAGGTCTCTCTCTCTCCTACCAGTGAGGAGGTTGTCCTAAGTGCTCTTTTAAGATCCCTCCCACCTCTGTTATTCTGCGATTATTAGGAGCCCTTTAACTTTTCACAAGTCCTTACTGAGTTTTAAATATATCTGTAATAATTTGCCTATGTTAGTCTTCTGCTGTGATTGTGAGACTGGAAGGAGACCAGGGGGACCTCCACGTTGGANATAAGATGATGACTGACACATACCTTGTTTCCAGGAGTTCACCATCTAGTTGGTGGCTGGCTATAGACACTAAACAATGACAATAAGTAGTCAAAAAAATAAAAATAAGAGGTTGTGAACAATCAGTCGTCAGAAACTAAGACAGGCCACATGCTATACCCACAGCTTTTCTATAAAGTGGATTTTATCATCCTCATTTTGCAGGTAGCCAAGACCTAGAGAGGGAAGTAATATGCCCTAAGGCCCAAACCCAACCTAGTGAGAGTCCAAAACCTGTGGGGTTTTTGGTTTTTGGCAGCTGGCCAGTCCAGGGATCTGAACCCTTGACCTTGGTGTTATAACACTGTGCTCTAACCAAGTGAGCTACCTGGCCGGCCCTATAAAACCTGTGCTTTTATCATGTAGGCATAAAGTTATTTCTTCTCACCCCTTGGGGGTAGGGGGCAGCATGGATCAGGTGTAGCTTCACAGAGAAGGTAAATCAGTAAGTTAACAAATATTGATTGAGCACTTATGTGCTCGGTGTTACAGATAAAACCATCTTAAAGGGATGATCTTAAAGGGATTACACCTGATCTTAAAGGGACAGTGTCATGGAGAGAAGCAGAAAAGTAGACAGTTATAAAATAGTATGATATGTCTTGCCATAGAGGGAAGCCCTGAACTGAGCAATTAGAAGATATGATCCTTGTCTTTAATCTCTTCTTCTATGAATTGGAAACAATAATAGTATTGGTCAGTTGACCTCATAGAATTGCTTTGAAGATTGACTATGGGAAAATATTGGAAAGCACTATGCAAATTTCAGTTATTTTTAGTATTTGGTGAGTTATACACATATAAAACTGAAGTATGCATAACACATGAAAATGAACAGAGGATAAGCTGCATATTTGAGCTTAGGGAGGATGCTTGGAGTAGGGATGAAGTCGCGTGCAGGTAGGGTTACTAAGAAAAGGCATCCACTTGGTAACTCTTAGATAGTCATTTCTGTGAGGGCATCGGTTACAGTCTTCATGACTGTTCTCCCACGTCCTGCTCATCCTTCGTGTCTCAGTGTGGACTCCCCTTTTTCAGGTCTGATTAAGTGCCTTCCTATGTGCCCCAGGAGAAGCCTGCCGTTCTTCTGCCTTGGCACCTATCACATGTTCTATGGCTTATAAACCTCTTGCAGGCAGAGACTTTACACGTCTTTTTGGCTTTTGTATTCCTCATGCCTAATGCAGTGCCTGGCATGTAGTCGATATTCAGAAACTGTTGTTTGACTGCATGAATGTGTGTCTTATCATTCGCATGATTTGGACAGTGTGCCCACTGTTAGCCCTTCTTGGAGTAGATGGTATAAGTAGGGCAGTTTATGCTGATGTCTAACTTTGGATTTGGACTGCCTGATTAACTGCACACTGAACAATGACTTCTGAGATCATGTCACTCCCTGCTTCACATCCCCCTAGATTTGCAGACTTTAAATGGAAACCCATCTGGCTGGAAGGAGATGGCTTAGTGGTCTCCCTGTCAGTAATATGAAGCTAGACTAACTGGAGCCACCCATTTGAATCCCAATAGCCCTGAGTCATCCTTCCAAAGTACATAAATCGAATACGGCGCAGCTCATTGCTTGGTGGCAGTCTTCTGGCTGAAACCTTAGACGCAAAGCTACATCTAGACTTTAAAGATCCCATAAACCTTTCTTAAATGTAGAAGTTTACACCAGTACTCTAAGTTAAATTTCTTTTATATGGCTCAAATCCCAAAGAAATGAAAAACTTGGCTATGAGTTCATGTGGTCTGTACATTATCATTAATGACAGTAGAATGCTTTGGGCAGTCCACATGTATATGGCAGGTCTCTTTCCAGTCATTTTTGTTGATCATTCTTCATATGAAATGTGTAATTCTGGGTGTTAATTCTCAGCACAGTTGTGAAAAAATGAAGTCAAGATACTTAGATTCTCAAAAGAAACTCCAGGAAAAACTCCTGGCCTTTGTTACTAATATGTTACTCCTGGACTTATACCAATTTATAGCTGGCTAATAGTAGCATCACTTCTTAGCCTTTTGGCTAAGATCAAGTGTAATGACTGTTCTTATCGTATTAATATAGTTGGTTAATCTTAGTTTTAAAGGACCTGTCTTTTCTTCTACTTCTGGGTAGATGTAAATAATATATTATTACTTCCATGTTATGGACCAGGTAACATAATAATTAGCAAAAATCTGTGGTTTTCCTTTTAATTGTTGGAGAAATATTTTTATTTTTTCTCAAAGATTTTCTTAAACCTGTTATGTCCTTATGATTTCTAAAACTTAGATAATTTTAAGCAGATGAATTATAGAATTTACAAATTTCAAAACAACAGGAAAGCAGAATGTTACCAAATCTTCTCGGTTTTGTGACTCTTGGTGGGAATTTTCCCTGATTGAATTGATATAAAAAACTGCTAGAAAGCCCCAGAAATTTGACTCTGGTGGAGACGTATGTTCAGTGAAGCTCCAAAACATGCTAAAGTCAGAATTGGAGGGAGAGACTGTTGGAACTGTGAAGACCTATTCAAATAAAAATTATCAGTAGCTTCTGAGCTGTCATTTAACCAGCATTTGCTGAGATGGATCCAGTGCCGAGTAGACAAGACCTAGTAGCAGAGGTCCCTCTAAGGCCCAGGAACAGTA
>NW_007736080.1:16789-20386 GCF_000696425.1 Galeopterus variegatus
AAGAGAGAAGGGGAGCCCTCTGTCCTCAGACACCAGGTAGAAGGGTGGATTAGTCAGTGTTCCAAACCCAAGAGGCAGCTTTGGATTGATTGGGGGGATAAAAAGGGCAAAAAACGTGTGAGGGTCTGGCTTTCATGGATTGGTGATGTACCACAGTACTGGACTTCCTCAGAAAACTTCCGCTACAGAAGTTTCATTTAGCGAAGAAATGCCACAGAAATAGTCCCTTTTGTTCACAAAATGCTGGCACATCCATTTCAGGCCAAGATCAAGAAATCATGACATGTACAGAGGAAAAGATCTTCATTTCCAGGACATGGGATTACTCTGAGTGAAATTTGGGATGTGTAAAAATGTCTCTGGTTCCGAGAATTGCCTGCCTTGTATTGATGATTGATTTTATAACCAAATCAGTTGCTCTTCTTACAAAGTTGGGGGGAAAACAGGATAATCCAAGACCACCAGGCTGCATTACAAATAGACCGCTTGCAACAAGCCAGCCAAGTGTTTGCATAACACCACGCCAGAGCCTGCCTGCTGGAGGCCTCTGGCTTTTGCGTGGCATTCAGAGAGTCGTGCGGGGTCATGTACCAGACACTAGATGTCCCTTCACTTCTCTCCAGCGTGGCATCCTCCATCACTCCCCTATTTGTGTGCTTGTGTTTCTTAGGAAGGAACCTCAAAATTTGCAAACCTGGACAGCAGCGTGAAAGAAAACCAGAAACGGACTCAGAGGCGGCTTCAGCTCCAGAAGGATATGGTACGTCAGGATCTTGTTCTTTCCTGAGAGTGCACAGGAGAGGGGCTCTGTGTGGGTGGCTGGGCTCCTGCCTGGCACGGCACCTTCAGTCTCCAGGACACCCGAGCTTTCAGAAAGGTTCTCCTCTTCTTTTCCTCATATGTTTTCAGCAGCCCTGGAAGTCTATAGGAAAGATAGTATTACCCCCATTTGATCCAGTAGGAAGTAAACACGGGGCTGCAAATCCTGTTTTCTGGAGCAGTTTTTTCCTGAAGGTAAGGGAGAGTGTGCAGCAGGTGGACTTCCATCCCTCTGTGGTCTCCTCCACCCACGCCTGCACCTCAGAGCTTATTTAGCCTCCTGGGCTGCACACTGTTGTCAGCTTCTGCACACAGTGGCCAGGGAAGGAGTGTGCTACTCTGGGAGGTCTTGGTCCTTGTACTCAGAGATCTTTTCATTTGTTCCAAACCCTTTAGTCATTGCCGAGCTCTCCTTACTAAACCCAAAGGCTGAGCAAACCTTTCTAGGTTTTCAGTACTCACAGAAGTTTCATGCTTCTCTCCTAAGACTGAAAGATAGTTCTTACCTTTAGCTTTGTTTTAAATATCCAACTTTTACCATAGAAGGGGGAAAAACAGAGAAAGGAGATTAGAGACTGTCAGACTCTAAATATTCTCATCCCTGCTTTCAGAGGATTTTCTCCTTTTTTGGAAAGCTGGACATAAATTGGAAAGGTTTGAATGACAGGACTCTTCTGTAACATAAAGCCTACAAAACATTCACAGTGTTTCAAAATTTTTTGGAGGTTCAAAGACAAGTTAAAAATAGCTGTTACAAAAAAAAAAAGATTATTTTTGTTCAGGATGAGACCTTGTACACATAATGGCGAAGGACAAACTGCAGCTGACAGTTCCTAAAGGACAGAACCTTCCTTGGTGTGACCCTCACGAAGCAGTTCTGGCTGAGGACGTGGGCAGCCTCACGTCAAGCAGCCTCGCCCTGGTTGAAACTTTGTGTCCTTGTCAGAATTTCCATAAGTGCCTCAATGAAATTTAGGATAAGGCATCTGTAGGAGCCCCTTTTTATTTTTTCTTCAGAACGGTTAGTGCATGGGGGGCCTGGTAGGGAAGGAGATGTGGTGAAATGAACATAGTGTATACCTGCAGTCGTACTCTGAAGTGCCTCCACCTCCATTTCCAAGGGGCAATTTTCAAAAAATAAACTTTTAATTTTGGAATAATTTCAGGTTTACAGAAAAGTTGCAAAGCTAGTGCATAGAATTTCTGTAAACCCTCCCCTAGTTTCGCCCATTGTTAACATTTTCTATAACCGTGGCACTTCTGTCAATATTAAGAGACTGACACTGGCATAGTATTATGAACTAAAATTCAGACTTTATTGGGATTGTACCAGTTTTCCATTAGTGTCCTCTATCTGCTTCAGGACCCAATCCAGTGTATCACACTGCATGGAGTCTTCCCAGGCTTTTCTGGTTTGTGACAGTTTCTCAGTCCTTCCTTTTTTTTTTTTTTAATAACCTTCACAGTTTTAAGAGTACTGTCCAGGTATCCTGTAGAATGCCCCACAATCTGGGTTTGTCTGTTGATTAAACTGATATTATGGGTTTTGGGAAAGAATATTACAGAGGTGAATGCTCTTCTCGTCACATCATGTCAAGGAGTGAATGGTGTCAGCATGACATCTGGTGTCACGTTGATGGTGCCGCTGGTAATGTTGACCTTCGTTACTGAGTTAACGTAGAGTTAGCTAGATTTTCCATTTTAATGCTCTTTTTCTTTCCTTTTTTTGTGTGTGTGTGGTGGCTGGCCAGTACAGGGATCAAACCCTGGACCTTGGTGTTATCAGCACCGTGCTCTAACCGATTGAGCTAACCGGCCAACCCCCAGTTTTCCACTTTAAAGTTACTTTTTCCCCCTTTCCTTACTCTGTTCTTTGAAAGGGAGTCACTAGTCTAGCCAAGGGTCCCTCTTCATCGTGACACTCCATGCTCTTGTGGTACATACCTGTCCTCCATTGTGCCTTGACCTGCTTTTATTGAAGATGAAGCCGTTGCTATCCAGGGCCATTCCAAACCCCGGGGAGTGTCCATGCACTCTGAAACAGAAAGCCTTCCCTCTGAACTGAGCCTAAGCCAAACATAAACCCCACTGGGAACATATTTGAACATACATGTATGATCTCCTGGCTTTGAAGCTTGGTTTTTATAACTTTGAAAGTGAGACATTAGTCATGGAGTTCCTATCCTATTTGTGTAGGAATTTTAAACATTTCATTCACGGAGGTTAGCAAATTAGACCTTGAATAGGTCCATGTGCTGCAGTGTCAATGTGACTGAAACCTTTAAACTTTTCAATATCCTAAAGACAGTTTTGCTCTGATTGCTCTTCAGGGTGTGATGCAGGGTACTGTGCCCTACCTGGGCACCTTCCTGACTGACCTGACCATGCTTGACACTGCTCTTCAGGACTACATCGAGGTGAGTTCTGCACAGGTGGTGTCATTGGGCCTGCAGCCTTCTCACTGGATACCCAAAAGAGAGATTCGCTTCTACAACTACTAGTGTCTATTGAGGGCCCATTATGTACAGTGTGGTGTAGAGGCTGGGAGGGATACAAACAATAACACCAGAAAATGACACCAGAAGTGACTCGTTATTCAGTGGACGGCATAGTATATTAAAGTAGGCAGTGATTGACAGGAATAGTAGAAATTTGTTCCGTTTTTTATTTATTCATTCATTCATTCATTCATTCATTCATTTATATTTTTATTGAATCATAATTGATTACACATATTTTGGGGGTTTAACATTAACATATGTTGATCAAATCAATATT
>NW_007736080.1:20536-30747 GCF_000696425.1 Galeopterus variegatus
GAAAATGACACCAGAAGTGACTCGTTATTCAGTGGACGGCATAGTATATTAAAGTAGGCAGCGATTGACAGGAATAGTAGAAATTTGTTCCGTTTTTTATTCATTCATTCATTCATTCATTCATTCATTTATATTTTTATTGAATCATAATTGATTACACATATTTTGGGGGTTTAACATTAACATATGTTGATCAAATCAATATTACTAGCATATATATTGTTACAAATCATAATTATTCTTTATGCCCTTTGTCCAGTCTCTCCCCATCCCCCTCTTCCTCCCCCTTCCCCCTTTAATTACCCTAGATTTCTTCCCTCCTTCTGAAAGAGTAATGGTTACTCTGTGGATTTGTTGCCTAGATGATCTGTCCAATGCTGAGTGGTGTGTTCAGGTCCCCAATATTACCATAGAGCACATGTTTCTTCTGTCACTCTGGGGTGGGCATTGTGGAGAGAGACATCCTCTTCTGTTCTTTGGTCTCTGCTGGTGACTCTCTTGTGTCAGTGCACTCCAGTGGCTGGTGGACCATCTGCATGGTAGTTGTGGCATCTATCCGCTTTCATGGCAGCCGTAGTTATTGTGGTAGCTGTGGTGGGCCACCCACATGGAGGTGATGTTTTTGGCATGTTCTTTGGTGCTGGCAGTGTGCCTGATTGTGGCAGAGGGGGTCTGTTCCCCGGCTCCAAGGGTGGTGTGCCTGGGTTGGAACTAATTTTTTGTTCTTTGCTTACTTCTAAAATGGAGAACTTCCTTTGGGAACCAGTACTTGAGCTGTGTGGTTTAGCAAAATTTATAATTTGCTGCTGATTTAATGGTTTTAATGGTTGACTTTACAGGTACTTCTGGCTCTCCAAAGACCCGGTGCACCTGAGTTGTGTAGAAACTCTGATCTGGGCTTGAGTCTTTTCATCAAACTGTACCCTATGCAGTTCCATATTCCTGGTCAGTCTCTACTGAGAGGTCCTTTGCTGATTGGGGTGCCAGTCAGCAGTCCTTGCTGTGCCCCAGTGTTCCCCCATTGGGCCCGTCTACCAGTGCCCATGCTGCAGACACTTCCCATGGGAGAGGCCATGTGCTGGTCCCTTGCAATGACTCACCAGCCTCTGAGTGGCTCCTTTTTTTCAATTGTTCTGGCTCCCCACTCCTGCATGAGTCCACGGGAACCCTATTAGTGGTCTTGCTGGCTGGGGGGCCACCAAAGCTCTCCTCTCCCCTGCTGCGTGCAAGCAACTTCATCCAAAGGGCATAGCTGTGGCTTTTGCTGGCTCCTGCTTCTTGCACTCAGCAGCTCCAGCCTTAAAGTGGCTGCAGCACAAAATGGTCAGAGTGGTTTTTTCTTTCTCTACTTGTGGCTTCTCCTGCCTTCATGCACTCCGTAAGTCTCTCCTCCTCTTCCTCTGAGCTCTAGTGGCCCCAGCTTGGCTGTTGTTGCTTTTTTGTAGTTATAAATTGGTTGATTTGTGGGAGAGAGTAATGCTGGGGACAGTCTATTCCGCCATCTTGACTGGAAGCCTCCAATAATAGAAATATGACTGCCCATGCTGCAGACACTTCCCATGGGAGAGGCCATGTGCTGGTCCCTTGCAATGACTCACCAGCCTCTGAGTGGCTCCTTTTTTTCAGTTGTTCTGGCTCCCCACTCCTGCATGAGTCCACAGGAACCCTATTAGTGGTCTTGCTGGCTGGGGGGCCACCAAAGCTCTCCTCTCCCCTGCTGCGTGCAAGCAACTTCATCCAAAGGGCATAGCTGTGGCTTTTGCTGGCTCCTGCTTCTTGCACTCAGCAGCTCCAGCCTTAAAGTGGCTGCAGCACAAAATGGTCAGAGTGGTTTTTTCTTTCTCTACTTGTGGCTTCTCCTGCCTTCATGCACTCCGTAAGTCTCTCCTCCTCTTCCCCTGAGCTCTAGTGGCCCCAGCTTGGCTGTTGTTGCTTTTTTGTAGTTATAAATTGGTTGATTTGTGGGAGAGAGTAATGCTGGGGACAGTCTATTCCGCCATCTTGACTGGAAGCCTCCAATAATAGAAATATGAACAGAAGTGCAATGAGAGAACATAGAAGGTCCCGATTAATTTCATATGAGAGAATAGGATGGAAAGGCCTATGAAGGAGGGGGCTTGATAAGCTGCTTATTAGTAGCAATAATAAAATATTAAGTGGAGAGGAAATTTGATATTTAAAGTGATATTTAAGGATTGCTTGTATATTTAAGTATATCTCACCTCCCTGGTTATCATATGCAATCAGCCTGTGTTAATCGTGTTATAATTAGAAGGGGAGAAGGGGTAGAGGTTATTTTGCATAGACCTACCTCCAAGTTTGCTGTAAGTGTTGTGGACATGTTCATTCATTTTACATTTCCTGGGCTCTATGTCTTTTCACATCCTCTGCCTCGGCTTATCTCAGGAAACACCCATCAGTTTTGGGGAATTTGGGGGAGTGACCAAAGATTTAGAAGTTATATTGAGCCTACTGAGAATAGGAGCTGGCAGGATGAAGAATTGAAACTTAACTTTTCGTGATGCTAAGTAGAGGTGACTTCCCTTTTGATAAACCATTGACAATTTGATTTCCAGTATGACTCAGTGACCATCTGTTTGTGTTGCTTTTGCCCAAGGAAAAAAGTGTAATGGAATATTTATGAAAGCTTTTGTCTTCAGTGGATCTACAAATACATTTGTATTTCTTTATCATTACTATTTTAGTTGGTTTCAGACATTTTAAGAAAAGGCTGTCTGCCTATCCTGACCTACTATAAATTAAAAGAATGTTTTTCTTGAAGCAAAAGATGGTTCTCTTCCTCCATAGTAGCCATAATTATAAGATCATTAATAATTGTGACTTTATTTCCCTTTGATCTATTTTAATGTGACCTAGAACAACATAGGACTGTGTTTCAAAGTAGCTTGGTTGGTCACTCTTTTTAAAAAAATTTCTTTCAGGGTGGACTGATAAACTTCGAGAAAAGGAGAAGGGTAAGTAGAGGTCTTGGCTATGGTTTTTCATTTCACTTCCTCTGTAAATCAAAAAGCGAAAGAAGTGGGGAGCCCAGTTGTTTTGTATGGGCAGAAAAAAATGAATTAGCACTTATTGAACATTTATTACATACCATTATGCTTGGCGTGTTCCTGTACTTTATCCCCCAAGAGCCCTGTGAGGGGGGTTATCTCCTCAGCCCAAAGGTGAAGAAACCAGATATTTGGACTGAATAGGGTTCAAGTCCTAGTCCTGTCCTGCTACTTCAAAGTACACATTTTTTTTTTCCCCTTTTTGTCTTTTTTCGTGACCGGCAACGGATCGCAACCCTCAGTGTCGCGCCCGTACCGGACCGGGACCGGCAACGGGATCGCAACCCTTGGTGTTGCTCCTGCACCTTGCTCAGCCAGTGAGCGGCCGGTCTGTATGTGGGATCCGAACCCTCGGCAGGAGCGCCACCGCACTCCCAAGCAGAGCACTGTAGCAGTGTGCCACCGGGCCGGCCCCACATTTCTTTTTAATTGTACATATTTATGGGGTACAGAATGATATTTTGATGTATGTATACACTGTGTAATGATCAAATCAGGGAAATTAGCATATGCTTTACCACAAACATTTATCATTTCTTTGTGTTGAGAACATTTGAACTTTCTCTTGTGTGTTTGAAACTTTTGTATATTTGAACTTCTGTGTATTTGCAGATACACAATAGATTGTATATACAGTGAACAAAGATACAATAAATATGAATTATTGTTAATTATAGTCACCGAGCACTCTACAACACTAGAACTTAGTCTTCCTGTCTAGCTGTAAGTTTGTACCCATTAACCAGCCTCTCCCTAGCCTCTCTACCCCCTTCCCAGCCTCTACTAACCACAATTCTACTCTACTTCAGTGGCAAAGCTCACATTTTTTTCTCTTACCCCCTCTTTATGTCCTTCTTTATAATTAGCTTCAGCAAAAACAGGTTTACCCCTGTAGTTAATAACAATGTATTGTATACTTGAAAATTGCTGAGAGTAGGTTTTTTTGTGTGTGTGTGGCTGGCCTGTAAGGAGATCCCGACTCTTGATCTTGGTGTTATCAGCACCACGCTCTCCCAAGTGAGCCACCAGCCAGCCCCTAAGAGAGTAGATTTTTTAAGTGTTCTCGCCACAAATAAGTATGTGAATTCATATGCTCATTAGCTTCATTAGCCATTTCACAGTGTATACATATTTACATCATGTTGTACACCATGACTATGTACGATTTTTATTTGTCAATTCAAAGAAGAAACTGGTTTACTTTATTAGGGAAAAAGTTTTCCTAAGAGTAAATGAGAGAGAATGGTTAATTAAGATGGTTAACACTTGTCAGTCCATCTGAGAGAGGAAAGGAAATGGTCTTCACTGTTAGGTATAGTTAATTATTCTTTTCCTTTCCTGTCAGCATAGGAAGGGGTCTTCAGCATCGATTTGAATCTTTCTGTGGATAGAATACTTCTGAACTATGCTAAAAAAAAAGATAAAACAGCTTTGAAATTTTGCTATGGTTTTTGTGTTCTAACACTATATTTAAATAGATATTTAAAAGATTCAGGGAAAACATGAGTGAGCAAAATAACAGCTTTACTCCATAGCAGTCTCATTGATCTTTAGTCATTCATTCATTCTCTCATTCCATAAAGATTGATCATATACCCAACATGGGCGTTATGGGGATTGAGGCAGAGAAAAGTCAGAGCTCCCTGGCCTCCTAAAGTTCACAGTCCGTGAGAGAGGTAGACAAATAAATAGGCAATTATAATGCAACCTGATAAGGGCTTGTGAGCAGTAGTAGTAGATATTAGAGAAGCATATAGGAAGGGAATCTATCGCCAACATTTAGGGCCAGAGAAACTTCCAGGAGGAAACGAGATCAGACTTAAAACCAAAAGACTATAGAGGAGCTAACCATGCTGAGCTCATTAGTAACAAGATGCCAACCTGGACAAATGCAAATTTTCTGCCCCTGGTAGAGAATACTCCCTTCTTTAGCATGATGATAAATATTCCTTGAGGATACTGAGACCAAGGACTGAGATCACTGGATGGAAAGTTGAGACCCAGAGAACCTGACAATTCTTGAGATAACTTCTGTCATGTCCTGTAGTGATAAAAATATTTTTTCAGTTGTTGCTTCCACAGTTACCCATCTTTGTCCTTTAACTTCAGAATAACCCTGGATGGTAATCTCTTTCCTTTAAGGAGTAGGATGTTAAACTTCTGGAAAGTTTGAGTATAAAACCCAAACCTAAGCTTATACCCGTTGCTGGCTTACAAAAAAATCTTCATTGAAACATCTAAAGAAGTATAAATAATTTTGGACATAATTATGTACTTGCTTCTCTTGTGAGCTTTAAAAGAGTTCATTAAATGATTTACTGGTATAGTAAAAACTGAAGGATTCAGGAAATCTAAACATTCAAGTTTATGAGACCCTAGACTGTTTAAATGTCCAACACTACCGAAACTTATTTATTGGGGGGTAAGGGTTGAAGAAGATGGGGATGAAGAACATGGGAGCTTCCTGACTTAAACTATTTGTTTTATCTTTTAAGAAATAGAATAGAAATTTTTCATATTTTTTTTGAAATACTTAAAACCGTAAAAAATAACTTCTTTATCTTAAGGATGAAAGTGGAAAAGAGGAAAAAGAAGCCACTGTGACTTTTTGGATTATTTGGGAGCTTATTTTATTCATATAAATCATGTTTTCAAGAGAAAGGAGAATAAAAATTGAAGCATATAAGGACTTCAGAGATTCAGAGTTAGAATTTTTAAGAGTTATTTAGCTATTTTATTTCTAAGGAAGCAGTATTTCAGAGGCCTCCTAGATGGTTTCCTCCATCTTCTGTCCTAAGGTGGAGTGTTGTCATGTGTATGTTTGGTTAGCATTATTATTCATTCTTTTTTTTTTTTTTTTGGTGTCTGTCTGCTTTAGGAATTTGAAGTGATTGCCCAAATAAAACTCTTACAGTCTGCCTGCAACAGCTATTGCATGACCCCAGACCAAAAGTTCATACAGTGGTTCCAGAGGCAGCAGCTCCTAACAGAGGAGGAGAGGTAGGCTGACCTGTTGTCCATCGGGGGGGACGGAGGTGTTGGTGGGAGCATGCTGCATCCAGCAACTCATTGGGTCATTTTTCAACAACATTGTTTTTTCATTTTTTGTGGCTGGTTGGTATGTATTCAACAACTTTTTAGTGAGCAGCTACTTAGGTCCTTGGCTTTCAGAGGAGCAGGTGCAGCAGGAAAGGATGGCATCAGAAGACATACTCTCAGATTTGTGCTCGGCCACTTTCTTTGTAACCTTGAATGAGTCATCTATTCTTTATCTTCAGGATGCTCATCTGTAAAATGTTTGTGCGGCTTAAATAGAGTCATGTTGTTGGAATGCTTATCATTACCATTATTATCATCATCACCACGTTTTTCTTTTTTTTCTTTTTTTTTCTTCTTCTTCTTTTTTTTTTTTTTCAAAAAGGTGACCAGTAAGGGGATCTTAACCCTTGCCTTGGTGTTGTCAGCACCATGCTCAGCAGTGAGCTAACCGGCCATCCCTATATGGGATCCGAACCCGTGGCCTTGGTGTTATCAGCACCACACTCTCCCGAGTGAGCCACAGGCCGGCCCCATCACCACGTTTTTCACTATTACTAATTGCTGTTAGCTTTCAGGGAGCTTTTCATCTACGGAGAGGGACAGACTCATGAAAAATTGAACTGTGATGGGGAGCTAAAGTCCTACAGAACTACGGGCAGGAACAATTCATTTGGCCAAGGAGGGAAGTGGGGGGGGAATAGGAAGCTATGAAGGCATTAACATCTAGGCTGGGCTGTGAAGGAGAGAGAAGATTTCACCAGCAGAACTGGAGAAGAACATTCCAGACAGAGAAAGAACACAAGCAAAGGTCTGACATGCTTGGCATTTGGAAGAACAGTGATGACTCTGGTGTGGCTGGGACAGGAGGGACAGGTTTTAAAATCACCAAGCGGTTGATGGGCATAGAAAGGTACATTAACTCTAGTGCTTTGAATGTTGGCCCAGCAGAGGTTCAGTCCTTACCCTGTAGTCTGGTGGTTAGCAGATTAGTCTGCAGGCCATATGTGGTCCACCCCCTGTTTTTACATTTTTAAATGGCTGGTAAAAAAGAAAAACACAAAAGAAGAATAATGTTTTGTGACATGGGATAGTTATTTGAAATTCAAATTTTAGTATACATAAATAGTTTTATTGGAACATAGCCCATTCATTTGCATCTTATGTATGATTGCTTTCATGCTTTAAAGACAGTTGAGTAGTTGCAACAGAGACCGTATGGCCGCAGAGCTTAAAATACTTACTGTCTGGTTCTTTACAGAAAAAGTTCGCTGATCTCTGTTATAGACCAGGGAATTTTCTTGAAAGTTTACCTTAAGGGAGAGTGAAATTGAAAGCAAAGTAAGTATTTTACCAGTGAGGAAAGTGAGGTTTAGATATGTATTGTAACTAGTCAGTGACAGCATTTGGATTGAAACTCAGGTCTGCCTACCTACAACCCGAGCTCAGAAGGTGGTGGTATAATGTTCAGTATCCTTCTCTGCCTACCCGGTAGCCAAACACATCTCCTAGCCAGAGCTACGAGCCTTCATAAAAGGCATTTAAAATCAGATATAAATCCTCTTGTGCTTGTGGCAGTTATAGCTTCCTGTTATATGGATGTCTGAATCTGGAGCATTTTTAGTTTAGGATGTTTTAGCAATTAAAAATCATATTTATGTATCTTTATCAATAATATAACTGCCTATGCCTATTCATTAAAGATGAGATAATTTACAAAAATCTCTTCTTTCATTTCCTTTAGATGAAAGTAAGCCACTGGCTCAGGTGCACAAACACACCTACAAAGTGGTTGGAAGGAGGTGGAAGGCAAGAAATGGGAGGGGCAGGAGGAGGGAGTCTCCCCCAGACTGGAAGTGGGATGAGAGTGCTCAGGAGACAGTGCAGGCAGCTTGCGCTGCGGCCGGCGTGCATGCATTCCTGTATTTGAGGCATGAAGAACTGCGCCAGTCAGTGGAGGGACCAGGGGAGGAGGCACATGACGTAAATTGGTGAAATCTGGTCATTAAGTCAGCACCCTCTGACATTTACCACAGAACAAAACACTGCGTATCTTTACTCTGAATAATCAGAGCCTTCCTCTAAGACGAAACTGATACACCATATGAATTTAAACTGGTCTTCTCATTCTCCCACTTGGACCTCACGATCGCTCTTACCCCTCTCTTTCCCAGCTATGCCCTGTCGTGTGAGATCGAAGCAGCTGCAGATGCCAGCACCACCTCGCCCAAGCCTCGGAAGAGCATGGTGAAAAGGCTCAGCCTGTGAGTGTCATCAGAGTAGGGAGAGGAAACGTATTCAACAGGGTCCCCTTGAGCCAGGGAGAAAGTAAAGGACACTCCAGTCATTTGCTGAATAGTTTATCTTTCTGTCCTGAACTCAGAACATTTGCTAGATCCATTCATCCTTCTCCATGCCTGTCTGTGGTAAGAACCACTGTCACCTTTGCCTGGGCTACTCCAGGAATGTCCTTACTGTCTCCCAGCTGCTGCTTTACCCCAACGATTCATTCTCTACCCAATAGGCAGGTGGTCTTTTAAAATGTACACCAGATTATGTTGCTTCCTTGCTTTAAAACTCCAATGGTTTTATTGTAAGATAAAATCCATGTTCCTTACCCTAGTTTACTAGGCCTTACGTGATCCACCCCCAACCTCCTCTTTCTTACAACAGCCCTCTCTGTTCACCAAGACCCAGCCACGCTGGTCTTCTGGTCATCCTCAAACACTCCAGCTGTTCCTGCTTCAGGGCCTCTGCTCTAGCTGTTCCTGGAACGCCTTTTCTTCAAGGCTAGCTCCTTTGGATACTGGCAAAAGTATTGCTTCCTGAGAGAGAGCCCTCTCTGATGTTGCTGTCTACCCTGATCGTTTTATTCATTCTGGCTGTTTCCACCAGTGGAATGTAAGCAACCCAGAAACAGGCACCTTGTTTGTCAAACTCATGGCTGTATGCCCGGCTGAGTGCCAGGCATATGAGAGGCCCTCCCGACCTGACTTCACAGCACCTGTCTCTCTTTGAGTATGATCCAAAGTCCTTGCAGTAGCCCACAAGGCCCTTTGGGATCTGAGGCATCACTTGACCCCACCTGTCCCATGCCTGTCTGTCCCCATCTTTCCCTGTTCACTCTGCTGTTCGCATTCCAGCCCCCAGACCTCCCTGAACACACTGGACACACTCTTTTTGCCTCTTCTTCTGCCTCTTCCCCAAATAGCCACATGGCTCACTCCCTTGCATCCTTCAGATGTTTGCAGAAATGTCACTTTCTCAGTGAGCCTTCCCTGACCACCTCATTTAATACCATAACTGGCCCACCTTACCCGCTCTTGGTGCCCTCTCTCACTCTCCCCTTCTCCGAGTTTATCCATCACCTTTACCTCCATCTGACATACTGTATGTTATGGGTGTGTGTTTAGATAGAATGCAAACTCTATGAAGGTAGGCATTTATGTCTCTTTTTTGTTTGCGTATTGCTGTATCCCTAGAACCTAGAATGGTACCTGGCACACAGTAGATGATTAATTAGTATTTATTGAATGAATAAATTGAGGCATGTGCCAGGACTGTTCTAAGAACAATACATGTATTTCTCATCCAATCCATGAAATAACCTAAGAGATAAGTCCTACCTTTATACCCATTTTATAAACCAGGAAACTGAGGCACAGACAGTGAATACCAAGCTAGTAATTGAAGGATCTGGATACAAACCTAAGATCTGGCTCTAGAGCTAAGTTGATAACCTTTCTACCATATTGCCTCTTGGAAAAATTCTTCCTAAAGGAACAGAGGAAGAAAATATGCAATTGGGGTTAAAAAGTGAAACGGGAGAAGAGGAAGGAGGGAAGGAAGGGAGAAAAGGAGGAAGAGAGAAAGGGCGAAGAGAAAGGAAGGAAGGGATAAAGAGTAAGAGAGATGTAGTTTTAATTACACCCTGCGCTTTGATTGTAGCAATTTTTGTAGAACCTTAAGAGAACTTAGTCTCCGCTGTGAAGTTGATCTCTTAGACATTAGATTCTTAAAGACATTAGACTAATGAATCTAATAAAAGCTAAGGAAGTTAGTTCAAGGAAACAGATTATAATTTGATTAATAAACTTGACCTTCTCT
>NW_007736080.1:31906-32980 GCF_000696425.1 Galeopterus variegatus
TCTTGCCAAGCCTCTCCCTCTTTTCAGATGCCTGCCCTGGCCCTCCTGAACACCAGATTTATGAGTCTTGAGATTCACTTCATGAGGGAATATCCATAGTTTCCGGCTGTCTTTCCAACTCTGCAAATATGGGGGAGAATAGGCTCTTTCGAGATAACCCAAGGGGCCTGGTGGAGCCTTGTTTTCTGGTGAGATTGACATGTGACAGATGAGTCCAGGAGTGCGGGGCCTCCCAGTGGTCCACTCTGCTAAGTGAGGCAACAGAAAGAGTTGGGAATTTCTGGGACTGCTGTAGCAGTCGGAGGTCCTTAAGGAAAACAGTCTCAGTGCAGGCAGACCTACTCCTGAGTGCCACTACCTTTGTCCTCTTGCTCCCCCCAACCCTGTCATCATTTCTGTACTACAGCTCCTCTGCTACCCCTCCCCAACCCAGCGATCTGTATTTATTGTGTTGGGTGCTCCGACACCCCCGGGTTCTGATTCTTCAGACACAGGCAGGTGTACAGCCTATATGAGGACATGCACTCTGACACCCGGGGAAGGCAGGACTGTGAGGGTACAGCACCCTGCACAAAGTGTGGTGGGCACTCAACACACCTCTTATTAGCAAAATCTTGCTGAGATGCTTGAGCTTAACCCTTGGTATCTGCAGTTGAGTTTGAACATTCATTACGAGAACAGGTCGTATGTCTGCAATCCTATTTCTTGTACATATAAGGGTGTTTGCATTCCACTATTTTCCAAAAGATTTTATGATCTTCTTTGCATTTTTACAAATCTGGCAAATGTATTTTTGCTCTGTCTGCATTTAATGATCCATTACCCAAAGAGACTGGAGAAAACTTTGGAGCCTTAGGGGAAGGAGTGTCTAGTTTGAACATTAGAGATGCCCACTATTGAGCCAGAATGAACCTTTACAAGACAGAATGACCTTACTTAATTGTAGAGATGGAAGAACCTTTAGTCTTTGAAAAATTAAGTTCTAGGCTAGAGACGCTGAGATAATGGGTGGAGGACTACTACTTCACCTCTTCAAAGATCTACCTTGTAATGGGGCCATAAGACAGTGGCATT
>NW_007736080.1:34163-42125 GCF_000696425.1 Galeopterus variegatus
TTGTACCATCAGAGCTGGTTTGGGTTTAAAATGCCCCATTGGCTAGTTCTTTGCGCGCCATCCTTTCTTCCATCTCCCTCCCTCCCTCTTCTTCCTGCTGCCTTTAGTGTCGTCTGTTAGTGGTAAACCCTCTCATCTTGTCTGAGAAAGTATTTTTCCTTTACTCTTGGAAATATGTTAGATGGGTACAGAATTCAAGATGAGCGTTATTTTCAGTCAGCACTTTGAAGATGTTTGGTGTCTTCTCATGTCTGATGTTGCTTTGGGGATGTCCAATATCTGCTCAATTTCTGTTCCTCTGTGCTGCGTTTCCACCCGTTGTTGCTTTTAAGACTGTCTTTTGTCTTTGATACACCATTCTGCAGTTTAAGTGGGGGTTCAGTCTTATTGATCCCGTTCAGGATGTGGTTCTGGGATCAGAGGGTTCATGTGTTTTATCAGTTCTAGATCCTCTCAGCCACCTTCTCTTCAGATATGGTCCCTCTTCCCGTCTCTCACCTGTCTTCTTCCAGAACTCCCCTCACACACATGCAGGGCTTTCCTATTCCCTTCTCCGTGTGTCTTTTAACTTCTCCTGTTTTCTATGTCTTTATCTTCTGATGCTAATTTCTTAGTATTATCTTCAGATCTATCATCTAGTTCATGATTTTTTTCTTTTTTCCTTTTTTGTCTTTTTTACTGACCGGCAACGGGATCGCAACCCTCGGTGTCGCGCCCACACTGCGCTCAGCCAGTGAGCAGGAACCGGTCTCCACATGGGATCCGAACCCTCGGCGGGAGCGCTGCCACACTCCCAAGCAGCACACTCGCCAGTGCGTCACCGGGCCGGCCCATGATTTTTTTCTTCAACAGTTACTTAATATTTCCACTGAGTTTTTAATTTGAATTGCTACATTTTTTGCTTAAAAGTGAATTTTTTTTTTCAAATTAGCTTCTTGTTCTTTTGTCAGAGTGTCTTGCTCTTTTTCTTCTTGTGTCATCTTCTCTCGTGTCATCAATATTTTTAAAAATCTTATTTTATAGCTTGGACTACAGGTATTTGTTGAATGAATGAATCAATAATTAGTTTCTTTCTGATTAGTTGTTATATCTGAAGTTCTCAGGAGTTGAAGCTGCTGTTTGTTATGCCTGTTGATTCCCTTTGAGTGGGAATATTTCCTTGTGTGTAGTTTGTAATTTTGTATTGTGAGCTCATCTTTGTCAGGGAATTCTCTGCAGCCTGGCCTCAAAGTATATCCCTCCAGAAAGTCTTTTTTTTTTTTTTTTCCTTTTTTGTCTTTTTTCGTGACTGGTAACGGGATCGCAACCCTCGGTGTTGTGCCCGTACTGCGACCGGCAACGGGATCACAACCCTCGGTGTCGCGCCGCACCACGCTCAACCAGTGAGCGGACCGGTCTCTATATGGGATCCGAACCCTCGGCGGGAGCGCCGCCGCACTCCCAAGCGCCGCACTCTACCTAGTGCGCCACCGGGCCAGCCCTTTTGTTTGTTTTTAATATCTAGTTCTCCCAGGGGTCTCACTGGTCTGAGAGTTCCGAACTCCTAGACCATTTCAGTAGCAATTAACAGTGAAGCACAGGCCAAATTTACACATGATTTCTAGGGAGACATTCTTCTTTTATCCACGCTTAGGCCAAGAGAGATAGGCTTCCCTGTTTTCTTCCTGTGCCAGTAGGAGGATATTTTCCTAGCCCACCTTTTTACTAAGGGTACGGCCCTTTGAGGGTTCTGTAAGGCGTTTTGGTTCTAACTCTCCACCTTTCATAAACAGAGGCCTTCATCATTGCGCTCTGTGTACGTCTTAAAGCCCATGTCATTATTTTGCCCAGATAGGCATCTCCTACTCCCCAACCAGAGCAGCTGCAGAATCAGCTCACATGCTTCTGGTTTTCAGTTCTCTTTTCATTTCTGACCCATAGGGATTTCCCTTACTATCTTGCAAGTTCAACAAAAATGAGTTTTTAATATTTCTTACTAAGTTGTTTAATGGAGGAGGGGTTTAGATTATTGTAGTTCATCAGATTGTTGGGAACAGATGTCTTCCTCCTCGGTTTCTTACCCAAAGGAGTGCCAGCCCTTTTCAGCCTTGTGGAGTTCATTTTATGGTGGAAAGTGATGGGGGTGTGGTGAGGGCATTTGATCTTGCCAAAGTGTTCCATAGACTCTCAAAAAATGGAGGACCATTGACCTAGAAAGACCTCGAATTGGTACGGCCCCTCAGTCAGTTAATCTGTGCATTCCTTGAGGTTAGAAATAACCTATTAGGATAAGATGTTTACTACTATTTGTTAAAAACTTTATAGCAAACATTTTCTTAAAACAATAATGATAGGGCACATGAGATTGAGAAAACATCAAGGGCTTCATCAACACAAAATATGAGTACTGACCTAACCATGGATTAAGATTTATAACGGCCCAATGCTTGGCATTCTGTTTTCTGCAGACTGTTTCTGGGGTCAGACATTATCACCAGCAGCACTCCCACTAAAGAGCAGCCCAAGTCCACTGCCAGTGGGAGCTCTGGTGAGAGCATGGACTCCGTCAGCGTGTCGTCCTGTGAGTCGAACCATTCAGAGGCTGACGAGGGCTCCATTACTCCCATGGACACACCTGATGAGCCTCAAAAAAAGGTATATACCTGACCCTTTTCATAATTCCTGATACAAGCACCTGACATGGTATTTGCCACACAAGGAATGTTTGTTTTCAAGATTGTCACTTTACTGTATTTTGAAGGTCAGGTATTTAAGAGGTGTCAACAGCAGAGTTCAATCTGAGGACCCATTCCTTATAGAAACAGGCATAAAAGCGGTAAGTAGATTGGTTTACTTATTTGTCCTTTGAAGTATTGTTCTATACCTACATCTAAGGCACTGAAGGATTGTGACCTGTAACAGGAGCTATACTTCATTTAGGAAAAGTGGGATTGCTTAGAAGGAGCAGGAAGTCAGAAACAGAGATGCATCAGCTTCTTGGTGCTACACGTTGTCAAAAGCAAACCACTACAAAACTCAGTGACTTAAAGTAGCCACCATTTATCTTCTCTCATGCATCTGCAGGTTGTCTGATTTGGTTTGGGCTTGGGACTTTGGCCACAGGTTTGGTCCAGGTCTGCCACAACTCCCTGTCATTTTTTTGGAGTAATGGGCTACCCAGGGCATGCTGTTAGCATGCTAAGACAGCTGTTGGCTAAAGCAATCCCATGACCAGATCCCCCATAGGGAAATACACTCCAGTTTTAGTGGAAGGAACTGTGAAATCACAGAGCAAAAGGCACGGGTGCAGGGGAGGGTGAGGAATTTCTAACAATGATACAATCTACCATGTCTGAAAAAAGGAAAGTGATGAGGGGTGATAAAAGAATTCTCATGGAGAGTTTCCATTTTCCATGGCTGCATAAATAAATGAAAGGAAAGCAAAATATCAGTCTAAATCTGCTGGTCGAGGATTTTGGATCAGAGACATCAACTTTGACAAGACTAAAATTTGCACCATTTGGGGGAGGTTGTTGGCCAGCCAGACTTGCTCTGTAGCGACTTCTGGCCCCTTAGTTTATGCTGAGGCAAATGAGGAAGAGTGTTGGTAACAGTTCCATCGTTTGTTTCTGTTGCTCTGCAGGGGACCTGTGTGTTGCTTCACATGGTCTTATAAGCAACAAGGACAATCTAGGAACCCTCAAGTGACTTTGTCACAAAGTAGCCAATCCAGGAAGGGCACCATATTCAGGACTCCTCAGACTGAGAGGACTCACATACTGCCCCAGTTGGATTTCTTACCTTTTTGTTTTGAAACCGGGGGATAGAATTTTTCATGCTCCAAACATTGAAGGAAAAGCTCTGCAAACGCCTGTGGACTGGTCATTTTCTCAAAAGGCATGTTTCCAAAAGTGGGAATGTGATCGTTCTCCACGGCTTGACGTGTAGCATTGGATTTGTCAAAATGCAGAGTGAAGTCTCATCATTCCTCACTGACGGGTTCTTAGGCTTTGTAGGCCCCATTTCTTTTTTTTGTCTTTTTGTCTTTTTTCTGTGTCCGGCAACGGATCGCAACCCTCAGTGTTGCCCCCGTACCGGACCGGGGACCGGCAACGGGATCGCAAGCCTCGGTGTTGCTCCCGCGCCTCGCTCAGCCAGTGAGCGGGAGCCGGTCTGTATGTGGGATCCGAACCCTCGGACGGGAGCGCCGCCGCGCTTCCCAAGCGGCGCACTACCCAGTGCGCCACCGGGCCGGCCCCTGTAGGCCCCATTTCTGATGATGGGTATTGAACGAAAGTGACGGCTGAGGTATTGCCCACATCTCTGTGGGATGTCTGCCTGTCCGGGAAGGTGACAGAATCATGTTCACACCTGATGATGACAGGGCAGTGGAAGTGGGCATAGGTCTGGATCATCCCTTTTCAAACTGTGCAGAAGCCCTGCGTGCTGTCATCTGCATGCCCCTCGCTTCATCTTTTCTGTGCCATCTCTTACCACAGTGGCTCTTTAATTTCTTGCACAAGTCATGGCTTTTTATACTGTGGATAAACCTTTCTCAGAGTCATACATTTCTATAAATTTAAAAATGAGTGCATTTTTGACTCGGATACAAGTAGTTCCTGGGCTGTAGAGTCTCTGCATGTTAACTGGAAAGGCCCTTAGTTGTGCTCAGTTCACAGCTGGACCGACCTCATGGCCTCTGCAGTCCCCTCCTTCTCTGAGATCCTGTAATGACCACTGTCTCCAGCAGGCCCCCAGACTGTCACCCTTCCTTTCCTACAGACCACACTGTGAGGTGCTCTTTTTTTTTTTTTTTTTTTTTTGACCGGTAAGGGGATCGCAACCCTTGACTTGGTGTTGTCAGCACCACGCTCAGCCAGCGAGCAAACCGGCCATCCCTATAAAGGATCCGAACCCATGGTGTTGGCGCTATCAGCACTGCAAGAGCGTGCTCTTTTTTTAAAAGCGAAGTGTATTTTTCATTCATTCCTCCAATCATGACTTGTAATCATTCATTTTAACACTTGCTTCTCAGTAATCAGGTGGGCTGTTTAGAGCTGCTGTTATAATCCAGGCATCCTCAAGCCTTTATATCAATTATAAATGTCATTAAACTCATGGAAAACCTAACAAAGGAAAAGGGGTTTATATAGAGGAAAATGAAGGTGAAAAAAATGAGTCATGGGCCGGCCCGGTGGCACACTGGATAGTGCGCCACTTGGGAAGCGCGGCGGCGCTCCCGCCCGAGGGTTCGGATCCCACATACGGACCGGTTCCCGCTCACTGGCTGAGCGAGGCGCGGGGGCAACACCGAGGGTTGCGATCCCGTTGCCGGTCCTGGTCCGGTACGGGCGCGACACTGAGAGTTGCGATCCGTTGCCAGACACGGAAAAAGACAAAAGACAAAAAAAAAAAAAAAAAAAGAGTAATAATTAGAAAATGGATCCTCTTGGCTAATACACTTGCTAGCAAAGTCTTGTTATTAAAATTATCCACCATCAGCCCTCAAGTTGAGCCACTATGTTGATTCACTTGGAAATATAAGAAAACAAAAAACAAAAAAATGTTAAGTAGGCCATATTACGACAAAGCTGCTGTTAGACTCCTATTTACCAGAATTGTCATATCAGTTTGCTGGCTCTAATTAAACTCACCATGTAGCAGAATTTAATGTGTAGTTATGCCCTAGGAAGAAGTCCACAGGAAGTAAGATAAAGTAGACTCTATTTTACTTAGAAGCCAGATAATCAGGAAGCTAAACTTCTGTACTCTGTTTCCATGGAAGGGCAGACAGATATGAAAGAAATCAATGTTATTTATTTTTTAAATGACTTCCAGAATATTTTATAGGATTAATATGGTATAATTTAGCTTAACTCATCCCAAGAAGTTATTTGTAATTTTACACAGTAATAATTGATGTTTAAAATAATTCAGTTTAATGACTTTTGGGGGGATACCGCTTAGTGAGTTTTAAGCATCCTCTGTCGTTTGTAATCGCTATTGCATGTACAATAAATGTATAGTTAATCAGAAAATCACGTTAACTGTAGCACCTCATGTCAGTTAATTGTTCTTGATATACAACACACTAATGTGGATAGTTGGTTCTATACAACACACTAATGTGGATAGTTGGTTCTTAGAGCAAATAAGGAAAGTAGAGCCACTCAAAGGTTGTGTTCCCTTGGATGAGTCCCTTCTTTCTCTGAACCTCATCCTCTTATCTTTATTATGCTCTGCTGTTTGTTCACGAGACAGTGTGAGATCAAAATGAGATAAGATGCATGAAAGCTCCCCACGAACCTCCCAGAGCTAAATGTACCGTGGTAATACCATATTACGCTAATTCACCATGTTATCAACAGCAGACTGAGCGTGGGCCACGCACTTGCTCTGTGCACACAGTGGGAGGGTCAGGGAGCTTGGGGGCTCGTTCTGGTGGTGCTGTCAGCTAGCTGCATGAGCCTGGAGCCCTAGTTTTGTCTCTGGGTGTCAGGTTCCTCAGCAGTAAAAAGGACATGGGGCCAGGTGATCTCCAAGGGCCTTTCCAGCACTCATGTTCCACGCAGAGCTGTATAATCCATGATCCTTATCTTTGAAACTTCTAAAAACACAGACATTTTTCTCCTACTGAAAGGTCTGATTATGAAGTGGGGTCAGGATAGAATTATCTTGGAGGACACATTGATCATGTTGGCTCAAGGTGCTGGAGCCCAGTAAACTGGTACAGCTCTCCAGCCCTGAAAGCTTGACTTCCTTTAGGAGCCCAGATTGCTTCCAGTTTCTGGTATCTGCTGCCATCTGCTGCTTAACTTCCATTAGAACAGCTAAAAACTAGGGAAGTGAAGGAACCACCTTGCATCTCCTGTTGGGTGGTGGTTGTGGGGTGTGTGTGCTTATACCAGGGACAAGATATGTGCATACTGTGGGCCATTGTGAAGGATGTAACTCAAGTTGCTCAGCCTGGATATCCACCTCTGCTTTGACAATTGCGAAGCACCCTGCTGGCCAAGGTTCTAATAATTCCTTTTTCTTCTGGGGTGTGTTTCCTCTTCCAGCTCTCTGAGTCCTCTTCATCGTGTTCCTCTGTCCACTCCATGGACACAAATTCCTCAGGGATTTCGTCCTTAGTCAACCCCCTCTCCTCCCCTCCATCCTGCAACAACAACCCTAAAATCCACAAGCGCTCTGTCTCTGTGACGTCCATTACCTCGACAGTGCTGCCTCCTGTTTACAACCAGCAGAACGAGGACACCTGCATCATCCGCATCAGCGTGGAGGACAACAACGGCAACATGTACAAGAGCATCATGGTGAGGGGCGCGTCCTGCCCGGGGGGGGACAGCCTTTCCATGCAGGCTGTCGACCTGTGCCTGTCAGCCACGCAGACTGACGCCCTGGATGTGTGCAGTAGTAGCATATATGTCTGTGCATTTGCACAAAAGGAATACGTATAAATACCAAAATCTCCCTGGGTATATATTAACGATGTATTTATATACCGACAGTGCATATAAGATATCATTTTTACATCTTAAAAATTGCTATAACATATTTATCCAGGTCAGTGTCACCCTTTTCGAAATTACCAATGTGGGTGACTGTATAAATGTAGTCCAGGGAAGATGCCCCTGCTCCATGTCTTCTTGGGAGTCTTTCTGTGCAACTATATGTCTGGGTTTTTAATTGAATTTCCATGGATGCTAGCAGTGTGCTCGCTGATGGCACATGTGTGCCGTTTAGTCACTTGGATCAGACCTAGGTTACGAAGTGGATGATCAAGCTGGAGATACGTGTACAGTTTGGGTCAATAAGGAGTTACGCTTATAAATAATCGAGGTTGTCCTTTTCAAGCTTCTTGTAAAAACTGCATGTTTCTAAGGACAATCCCAAAGATGTTTTTAATAATGGCAGTCTTTTTGGAATGCATGCAGAGCCTCTCACGATAACCTTGAGTGTGTCAGGGCTGGTATGTTTATT
>NW_007736080.1:42695-49563 GCF_000696425.1 Galeopterus variegatus
CCATATATTTAAAATCAGATTCTCCTTTACAGCAAAATCCTACAGCTCATCACCCATCTCTCCTCATCTTCATGACGCCTCTTTGAGGGCACATCGAATGCTCACAAGCTCAGGTCTGCATGTGACGTGGTGGTGTGGAGGCACCGTCTTTCAACATTCCAAAGAAAAGCTTGCTAAAGCAGTCATTGAATCAACAAGATATTTATTAAACATATTTTATGTACTAGTCATTGGACCAGGCTTTGGGGATAGGGAGATGAATGAGACATTTCTGTGTCTGAGGAACTTATGATCAAAAAGGGAGGTCATCAAGCATTATTCAGAATGTGCTAAATGCTCTGATAGAGGCCGGACCAGATCGTTAAAGGCCTTATGGCCCACACAAAGGACTTTGTGTTAATACTGCAGCAATAGGCTCTCACTGAAGGCTTTTAAGTAGTGACGGGATTTGTTTGCTGGAAAAGTGACTGGCATTGTGGAGACTTGTTGCTGCAGTGCAGGGGCTGGATCGGAGGAGTGGAAGCAAGTTTGGAAACTGCTGTCATATATTCCGTGCAGGAGATGGGAAGGGCTTGCGTGGTGGTCGTGTGGCTGGAGGCCATCAGTATTTGTGACAGCTTTTTGTGAGCTAGAATTGTAGAACCCATTCATTTAGTTATCAGCCTCTTGGTTACTGTTATAGGAGATGAGGAATAGGGACGACTGGTCCAGGCCTCTTGGTGGTTGGTGGGTCTGTCAAGTGACATAGGAACTACTGGAGGGGGAGGTTTGGGGCATTTAATTTGGAGATACCAGTAGAACATCCAGATGGTATTATCTAATAAAGGGTCAGAAACATGGGTTGGTGCGAGGCTGGTGCTGGGGTCAAGTACTGGGAGCCATCCAGCCTTGTAGGGTAGACGTGGTCGTGCAGGACTGTAGGATGCGGCAGAACTCGGGTGGCAGTGAGGGACAGGCTAATCAAGGAGCAGTAGAGGTAGGAGAACCACAGGGAAGCCAAGGTCATCAGTGTTAATATTGTGTTTTCAGCATGGTCTATTCACATGACTTCTCCTACATATGAGCATCAGAGAGAAGTTCTTTCTATAGAACTCTTAGGTGTCTCTGAATGACAGCATGGATTTGTACACCAAACGGTTATGCTTTGGGACATGCCTGGCCAGCGTGTGCTCCGCTCTGTCTGGGGACAACTGTGAGTGGCTCAGGTATTTCACAAACCCCCACTTCCCTGAAGGGGTCTCAGATGGTGTGTGTTTTCTGAGTGCTGGGAGGGAGGTTAACAGATGATTCCTAGATTCCTCCTTCCTCAGTTCATGGGCAGCCTTTGTGCGAATCACGACTCCCGCCACCTCCTTCCTGTGGCCCTTTATACTGCACAGGGTGGTGCCACTCACCTGTCATGAAAATCCTCCTGGCCCCTCTCCCAGGCTTATGGTGGAGAGACGACACTCTGGTCTAGTGTCTCATTCTCTTGTTAGGGCTTCTAATGAGAAACTTTCCTCCACAGTAATTCCCTTTGTGAAGTTTATTGTACTCTGTGCTCTTGACCAGAGGAGGGAAATCATTCAATGCAGGTTTGGCCTAGAGTAGCAGTTCTCAAACTTTTTGGTCTCAGGACCCCTTCACACTCCAANGCTTTTTTAGAAAATTGTAGATATTCTTCATGGGTCAAGATTTTTTAAAATTAGTAACTTTACTCCTTTATCAAGGACATTCTTAATAAACCTGGGCTTTCTTTTGTTTTTGTTTTTAACTGTGAGTACAGGATACTGAAGCATACGATGACTTCTGGTATGTGCTAAGGTGCTGGCAATTTCATCCACTATTGCTTTTGCATTAACAATGCAAATGTCTATACAAGCGAAAAGACAAACAACATCTTAGTATTATTATGGAAATAATTTTATTCTCACGGATCCCTTCAAAGATCTCAGGGACTCCAGGGGCCATAGACTAAGTATTTAGAGCTGCTAGCCTAGAGGACTTGATGTGCAGGAGCTACTAATGTCCCCTGAGTCCAGGTCCTTCCACAGAAAGTAGGAGAAACAGCACTTGAACCCTTGTAAAGTCACCTCCTTGGCGTCTGTGAATAAATGTCTTCTACCACCATACCCATCACTGTTTATAAATGTTGTTTCTCTCCAATATGTCGATCAGAGTCTGCCTCCTGAGATATCTTAAATAGGGAATGCAATGTTTATTGTCATAGGAAGGTACGTGAGGGCAACACCCAAACATCATTCAATACTGTGCCATTCAGTGCGATAGCCACTAGCCACGTGTGGCGATTGAGCATTTGAAATGGAGTCCAAATTGAGACAAGCTGTGAGTGTAAAATATACACCAGATTTTGAAGACTTAGTACAAAAAAAGTAAAGAATCTCATTAACAATTTTTGTATTGGTTTTATGCTGACATAATATTTTGGATGTTTTGGGTTAAATAAAACATAATATTAAAATTAATTTTACTTTTAAAAAAACTTTCTAATGGTGGCTACTAAAAATTTTAAATTATTTATGTGGCTCACATTATATATTAGACTGTACTGATTCAATATATCAGCATGAGCTGTTAATACTAATTGTAATCATTAGTTCGCCTCAGTAGCTTTTATGGTACAAAGTGATAAACACCCAAGGAAAGCCCTTGGCCAGCCTGTCTTCATTTGGACACACCTGGGGACGTTTAAGGTAAAGAAAATGAGGGTAGCCTGGCTTTCTCTTTAAATAAGAGGTTTAAGTTTGACAACTTAAACCCACTTTAGCCTAACATCCGTCCCCTGAATGACGTCCTTTCTCCTTCGGCTTTCCACTGCTAGTCCAGTGTGACCCAGCTTTGGGAGTGTTTCTTTTAGACTATCAAAAAACGTATTTTCCTCCAGTAGAAGTTGGTATACACCTGTTTTTCCCTTGTAAATGGATTTGCCAGATGTTTTGGTTATAGACAAAGGAACAAGGTCTTTGTTGCTTACAAGGACCCCATTGTGATGCTTATTGTTTATTGAATCACAAATGCCAGCTGCTGCCCCCATCCGATCTGAGGAAGGCGTCTAGGCACCACCATTCTCAGACTCGCAGTGACAGTTTCTTGGAGTAAATCAGACTTCGTGTGTGTGTGTGTGTGTGTGTGTGTGTGTGTTGTGTTGTGTTGTGTTGTGTGTGTGTGGTGTGTGTTGTGTGTGTTGTGCGTGTGCGTGTTTGTGTGCGTGTGTTGTGTTGTGTGTGTGTGTTGTGTTGTGTGCGTGTGTTGTGTTGTGTGCGTGTGTTGTGTGTGTGTTGTGTTGTGTGCATTGTGTTGTGTGCGTGTGTGTGCGTGTGTTGTGTGCGTGTGTTGTGTGTGTGTTGTGTGCGTGTGTTGTGTGTGTGTGTTGTGTGTGTGTGTGTTCATGTGTTTTGCTTTCTGCAGTCCTCTTACCTCCTGGTGAGAACAGCTTTTATTTTTAAGTGAGAGTAATCTGAGTTTTCATTCACTTCTTTTAAATTTAAAGAATCACCCAGGGCATAGTACATAAGTCAGCCCGCTTTTCATGTTGCCCTGAGCACCCTCCAAATAGTTGGCTGTGGGCAGAGGCGAAAGGGAGAAAATCAGGACTGGGGAAGAGGGGAACCTTTACTTNGGCCGGCCCTGGAATGTTTGTTTGGATATGTTGTTTTGGTTCAAGTATATAATGAGCTACACAGACGTGGAGTTTGAAAAGGGAGGAGTATTTTAATGCTTTTTTAGAAAATTGTAGATATTCTTCATGGGTCAAGATTTTTTAAAATTAGTAACTTTTACTCCTTTATCAAGGACATTCTTAATAAACCTGAGCTTTCTTTTGTTTTTGTTTTTAACTGTGAGTACAGGATACTGAAGAATACGATGACTTCGACTGTGAGTACAGGATACTGAAGCATACGATGACTTCTGGTATGTGCTAAGGTGCTGGCAATTTCATCCACTATTGCTTTTGCATTAACAATGCAAATGTCTATACAAGCGAAAAGACAAACAACATCTTAGTATTATTATGGAAATAATTTTATTCTCACGGATCCCTTCAAAGATCTCAGGGACTCCAGGGGCCATAGACTGAATATTTAGAGCTGCTAGCCTAGAGGACTTGAGGTGCAGGAGCTACTAATGTCCCTTGAGTCCAGGTCCTTCCATAGAAAGTAGGAGAAACAGCACTTGAACGCTTGTAAAGTCATCTCCTTGGCGTCTGTGAATAAATGTCTTCTACCACCATACCCATCACTGTTTATAAATGTTGTTTCTCTCCAATATGTCAATCAGAGTCTGCCTCCTGAGATATCTTAAATAGGGAATGCAATGTTTATTGTCACAGGAAGGTACGTGAGGGCAACACCCAAACATCATTCAATACTGTGCCATTCAGTGCGATAGCCACTAGCCACGTGTGGCGATTGAGCATTTGAAATAGTGGGAGTCCAAATTGAGACAAGCTGTGAGTGTAAAATATACACCAGATTTTGAAGACTTAGTACAAAAAAAGTAAAGAATCTCATTAACAATTTTTGTATTGGTTATATGCTGAAATAATATTTTGGATGTATTGGGTTAAATAAAACAATATTAAAATTAATTTTACTTTTAAAAAAACTTTCTAATGGTGGCTACTAAAAATTTTAAATTATTTATGTGGCTCACATTATATATTAGACTGTACTGATTCAATATATCAGCATGAGCTGTTAATACTAATTGTAATCATTAGTTCGCCTCAGTAGCTTTTATGGTACAAAGTGATAAACACCCAAGGAAAGCCCTTGGCCAGCCTGTCTTCATTTGGACACACCTGGGGACGTTTAAGGTAAAGAAAATGAGGGTAGCCTGGCTTTCTCTTTAAATAAGAGGTTTAAGTTTGACAACTTAAACCCACTTTAGCCTAACATCCGTCCCCTGAATGACGTCCTTTCTCCTTCGGCTTTCCACTGCTAGTCCAGTGTGACCCAGCTTTGGGAGTGTTTCTTTTAGACTATCAAAAAACGTATTTTCCTCCAGTAGAAGTTGGTATACACCTGTTTTTCCCTTGTAAATGGATTTGCCAGATGTTTTGGTTATAGACAAAGGAACAAGGTCTTTGTTGCTTACAAGGACCCCATTGTGATGCTTATTGTTTATTGAATCACAAATGCCAGCTGCTGCCCCCATCCGATCTGAGGAAGGCGTCTAGGCACCACCATTCTCAGACTCGCAGTGACAGTTTCTTGGAGTAAATCAGACTTCGTGTGTGTGTGTGTGTGTTGTGTGTGTGTTGTGTTGTGTGTGTGTTGTGTGCGTGTGTTTGTGTGTGTTGTGCGTGTGTTGTGTGTGTTGTGTTGTGTGCGTGTTTGTGTGCGTGTTGTGTGTTGTGCGTGTGTTGTGCGTGTGTTGTGTTGTGTGCGTGTGTTGTGTGTGTGTTGTGTGTGTGTGTGTTCATGTGTTTTGCTTTCTGCAGTCCTCTTACCTCCTGGTGAGAACAGCTTTTATTTTTAAGTGAGAGTAATCTGAGTTTTCATTCACTTCTTTTAAATTTAAAGAATCACCCAGGGCATAGTACATAAGTCAGCCCGCTTTTCATGTTGCCCTGAGCACCCTCCAAATAGTTGGCTGTGGGCAGAGGCGAAAGGGAGAAAATCAGGACTGGGGAAGAGGGGAACCTTTACTTATGCTTTTGAAACATTTAGAAGCTGATTTTATTGATGCGTAATTTACATACAATTACATACACAGATCTTAAGTGTTCAGTTCTTTAAGTTTCAATAACTATATTTATTCGTGTAACCACAAATCTTGGTAAAGAACATTAATCATCCCCCCCAATTCCCTGTGCCCCTTGCAGTGAATCCCCCAACCCTGAGGTCAGTTTTCTAGTGCCACAGACTAGTGTTTCCTGGCTTTGAAAGAATAAACTCCAATAGTATGTAATCTTTGGTGACTGGTTTCTTTTACTTAACATGTTATTTTTGAGATTTATCCACATTGTTGCATGTGTCAGTTCTTAGTTCCTTTTAGTTGCTCAGTAGTGTTCTATTGTGAATATATTACTGTTTCTTTATTCTCTGTCGATGAAGATCCAGGTTGATTCCAGTTTGGGGCTGTTATGAGTATTTATGTCCAAGTTCTTTTGTAGACATATGTTTTCATCCCTCTTGGTAAATGCCTAGAAATGGGATTGCTGGATCGTAGGGTCACTCGTGCTTTTTGGAACGGTCAATGGGTAGAACTGTAGCTGTTCCATCCCACAGGTTCTAACCAGTGCCCTAGCAGCAGTTCACCACCTGAGGATAATTTTGGCACAGGCCTGATAACACTTTACAGTTTTCCTAATCCCCTCATATATATCCTTTCATTGGAACCTCAACTGGTGTGGGGTGATAGGTGAGGCAGCTGTTCTCTCCATTTTAATAGGGGAAGACACTGTGACTTGGAGAGATTAGGTGGTTTGCCCATCATCTTTTTGCTACGGGTGGAGCGAGGACTAGAACCCAGGAGTCCTGGCTCTCAGTTCCACTCTCATTCCACTAGTCCGTTCTTCCCGGACAGGCATGCATTCACAGACAGCAAGAAGAGGGTCAAGAAAACTCTCTCAGGAAACACAAAGCTAAATACTTTACAAATCCATGTATTGTCTTTGCAGTTGACCAGCCAGGATAAGACCCCTGCCGTGATCCAGAGAGCAATGCTGAAGCACAATCTGGACTCGGACCCCGCCGAGGAGTATGAGCTGGTGCAGGTCATCTCAGAGGACAAAGGTGGGCGTGTGTTCCTTCTCAAGACAGGTGGCTAGCAGCATGTCCATAATGCTCCCCAGTTTTATTTTTTTTTATTTTTATTTTTTTTCCTTTTTGTCTTTTTTTTACTGACCGGTAACGGGATCGCA
>NW_007736080.1:50910-52360 GCF_000696425.1 Galeopterus variegatus
TTGCGATCCCGTTGCCGGTCCCGGTCCGGTACGGGCGTGACACTGAGGGTTGCGATCCTTTTCCGGACACGAAAAAAAGACAAAAAGGAAAAAAAAAAAAGAATCCCTTTTATGAAAGACTCTTTGGGTCTTTACCCCTCAAGATATCTATTTGCTATTTTGAGTTGAGGTTACGTTTGCTGAGAAGAGACAGGTTGGTTGATAACTCCTTTCTACCCTGTCATGTCATAGCAAGTGACTCAGTCAGAATAAATCTCTTCTCTAAGAGCAGAAGAAGCAGTACATATTGCAGACTGAGGCCACCCCTGTCTGCTGACAGACCCAACACTGACCATTGCAAGTGACTGATGTAGGGCTCTGCTCACCAGGAAGCAGCACCCCCTACAGATGAAAAGAGGAATTGCACAAATTGGAGGTAGGGGACGAACAGGTCACCCAGGACTGTGTTCTGGGTTTAGGGGAGAGTAGCTGAAATTAGAATAGTACTTTTGCCTAGAGATTAAAAGTTACAGCCTCTAGGAAATTCTTTTCAACTTCCTCTTGGAAGTTTTTTCATTTATTTAGCTGAGCCCTAGGTTGTGAGACAAAACTTTCTCAGTTATAACCTTTTAATATAGTGACAGATAAAATTCTAAGCCTAAAAAGTTGTCTCTTAAGTTTTACTATGTTGCCCACAACATGGCGCTAAAGTGAGGCCGGAGGGTCTGAAGACCCAGGAGTCTCATGGTATAGCCTGGCCCCAGCTCTGCTCACCATCTGTGTGGTCTCAGACGAGCACGTGACCTTCCCAGGCCATGGTCCTTAATTAGTTAAATGGAGACAATCCATCACAGGACGATTCTGAAGGTAACAGGAAATAATGTACCCAAAAGTGCTTTGGGGAAATGCTAAGTGGTATATCACTGTGAGGAATATTATTACTGACCCGGAATGTGTGGGCAGGAGCATGGGGACACTTTGAGGGGGTTCTTCTTTCTGGAACACTTGTGCACATAATGTACCAGAGTCACTTAGAACCTGATTGCCTCAGTCTTACTGTAGGATCTAAGCGTCTAAAGTTACCTAAAGGATCACTTACTTAAATCGGTTCAGCCATCAGGTGCCTCTGTGGTTGGGTCCCCACCACACTGCCACAAGCTGGACTTGCACATTTTACCTCTTCTTCTGTCTTTTTTTAGATACCCATTTCTCCTGAGTTCTAAATACGATATACCTCCTTTCAATAATAAAGTGAATGAAAATAACTTTGCTTTGATTAATTTTATGTTACACTTGGAACAACCCTTGTTCAGAAGTTGCAGATAGCTAGTTGAGAATCATTGGAGTTGAAAATAGCTTAAATGTTAGCAGAGCTACCCTGTCTTACACAGATGCTGCTTAATTCTGAAATTCAAGCTCTGGACAAAGCAGTGACTCAGATGGAATAAAATTCCGGTTTGACTTGGGATTA
>NW_007736080.1:54085-64968 GCF_000696425.1 Galeopterus variegatus
TGTGTGTGTGTGTGTGTGTGTGTGTGTATATATGTATGTATGTATGTGAGGGACTTTACGGGATATTCTGGACTATGAAAATACAAATTTGCACAATGGCCTGGGAAGTCGAGGTCACTTTTTACAGGGAAATAGAAGGAACTGAGAACCTAGTCTCATACCTTCCAAGTAGATGGAATCAATCCTAGGAATACAGTGTCCTTTGTGCCAGTATTATAAGAAGCCCAAACTTTATTTTTATAAAGGGAGAGGATTACTTTCTCAATCAAGTGCCACCAGATAAAAACAACTGCAGAGGCTGGAACTGCCACGGGCTGAATGAAAGGCCACTTTTGGAAAGGGTTTGGATGAGTCAGTGGCCTTCAACCTCTGCCTGCATCTGCCGCTTTCTGCCACCTTAGGGAGGGCCAGGAGGAGCTTCGGAGGCCCATCTGTCCCACTGGTCTAGCCATCACGACAGCTCTGGAGTCGACACAAGCCCGTCTCGATTTCTGGCAATCCCGTTGTGCTTCTGTTTTCTCCTCTAAAGAACATACCGTAATCATTACTGCACAAATAGCCATGTTCTTTGGTAACTTATTAGCCAGAAAAGAAAGTGCAAGAGAATGGTGACTCACTTGGACTCTTACCTGGCTTGGAATGCCACTCCTTCTTTGCCTTTCCTGATTGCCTTTTGCATGTAAAACTGTATGTCTGGAGTCTTTTGCCATCTGGATCCTAGAACCTTTATATTATATGTGCAATTTGCTCCTCAGGTGTAGAAATTTCTACTGCAGTTGATTCCATTTGATCATTTCGAGCCTGTAAAGGATTTGTGAACAGTGACTGCCCTGTTAGTAGCCCCCTGGAAGATGTCCCCTGCTGATATCAGCATCTGTTTTACTTATTAACTTTTATAGCATTACTGTGCCTAGTCTTGGGGAAAGAAGAGGGGCTGTATATATTATCTAAACCATTTCTCAAAGAGGTGCATTCTTCCAGATGGGATCAGTGACTTTTCTTTCCATGTCCCTACATTTGCTATCACAGTGTCACTGTCGAGTGACATTTTCGTCTCTAGTAACACCATCACACTCTCCCTTCTAATTATGAGCTGTGCTGGGGTTAGAACTAAAAAGCCATAGGTAGGATGTTGACATGTGTAAGAAGCACTTTCAGGATGTTGTCCTTTTTAAGAAAAAATTCTTAAAATACCAGTTTTAATTCCAAAAATAAAGAGAATGAACCCAGAATATGAAGTATAGATTGTAACGTGGAGCTTTTACATCTAATCCTGTAGTAAAGCTCCCAAAGGTCACGTGGGATTTCTGTTATGTAAAATAGCCATATGAATTCTGCAAGAACCACCAGGGAAAGTTCAGAGATTTGTGGTAATGGACCAAAGAATAATCCAGGAAGTCCTCAGATTTCCTTTGGTCTTTCCAGGAGATCGGACTGTGCATTGTAAAGACTGACTGGGTTTCAGCTAGTCAAAAGCACTTTCTTCTGTTTGTGAAGCTTGTCCAATTTGTGTTTTTGTGCCCAGAGGAGAGATGGCAAGGGCGGCAGTTGTCATGGAGATGGAAGTAAATGTAGCCTTAGCCTGATTTTCTTGGTGCGAAGGTCAAAAAGAAAACACAGAACTATTGGCCCGGTTTATGGTGTGGCTACCAAAACATCCATGTTGTGCCCATGTGCTTGCCCTGTGTATTTATACTGTATATGTAGAGTCTAGATTTATATACTGCAATGTAAAAAAAAAAAAATATATATATATATATATATTTACCTTTTTAAAAGACAATGGAAATTCCAAGTAGATAAAACATAGCCTCATTTATTTAATGCCACTTTAAATGTCTTCTGTTTGTTTCCTGGCGGACAGCTGGGTCATGCTTTCAGCTGCTTGCATGCTTGTCTTTCTGCATCTCCAACATCTGTTTACCTTTTGGTTAAACTAATAAACTGGTTTGGGACTTGGTTGGCATGTGCTGCCGGACCCAAAGGGATTGTATCTGGAGTATTAATCAGGTGGGGTCTGGGTTCCAGAAATGTCAATAAGCTTTTTGGAAGCCCGCTCTGGATCGGTTGGAGGGAGGAGAGGGAAAGCCAGTGGCGCAGTTCAGAGGGGATCCTCCCCACTGGCAAGTGTTACGTCTGGGTTCCAGAAATGTCAATAAGCTTTTTGGAAGCCCGCTCTGGATCGGTTGGAGGGAGCAGAGGGAAAGCCAGTGGCGCAGTTCGGAGGGGATCCTCCCCACTGGCAAGTGTTACGAGCATTTGCGGGAAAGAACAATGTCCTTAGGAAACTGCTGTGGAAGATGATGCCTTGCTAGCTTGCCATTCTTAGGAGTCATGCAGTGGGGACTCTTTTTATAAAATCCAGCTGAGAGAATCCAAGTAGGACTTTGTCCCATTCTGTGATGGCTACCATTTGAAACCTTCCACGGTGCTCTGGAAGCCAGGAGGACCTCTATGGAGGGATGAAAGAAGTTCTTCCCAAAAGGCGTTCAGTCTGAGGCTGACTTCACTCAACAGACACATAGTATTGTCACTTATCATATTATTTCCAAAACATTCCCAGAGTTATTTTCCAATGGATTCCTAAATGTACCCAAATTATCAAATTTTCTAGGTGCCCTTGTGGAATTTTACAGAAAGCCAAAGAGATATTGTAGTAGGAGGAATTGATAATATGGAGTGAGGCAGGAAAAAGGGATTTCTACCTCTGGCACTAGGTGACTGCTTTTTCACGATCATTCCAGGTAACTGGTTCCCTAGTTTTGTCACTTGCTTGCAGGAATGATGTCTTAAAATTTCCTTTTTTGGAATATTTTCAAATTCCTCCTGCAGCACAGGTCATTGGGAGGCCCACAGTATTGCTTATGTGCCCTGATGTCAGTGGTTCCCTGATGCCAAACCTCTTTTTCTACAGATGCCTACAATTCCACTATGGGAATTTATTTCCACTGTGTTTTGCATTGCTGTTTCCCCTAGAATCTCTCTTAAAATGAAATACTTTTGGAAAGGATGTATTAGGCTAGGCTGGGCTAGGCTGGACTGAAACAACAATCCAAGAAATCTCAGTAACTTAAGACAGTTTTATTTTTTCATTCATGTGACAGTATAAGGCAAGTCAGGCAGCTCTGCTTAGTGGCCTTCCTCTAACAGGTTCAAGGATCTGGCAGTTTCCATCTGGCAACTCTGCTGTTGTCACAGTGACGGTAAAGAGAGCATGAAGAACTCATAACTGCTTTAGACCAAAGTGTCACATCACTTTCCCTCCCAGTCCATGGTCCCCATCCAAGTGCAGGGGAGGTGGGAAATGCAGGAGATCACCTGGAGGAGTTGATGAGCACTACTGTCCCTGCCACAGAGGGACACCATCTCTCCTAGAGTGCACAGCTTTGTTCATCTGTCCACCATCAGCAGAAGTGGGGGAAGAGACAGCAGCAAGGACAGGAGATGTGGTTGCTCAGAGAAAAGGAGAAGCTAAAGAAAGATGCTCAAAGGAGAAGATACCAGAAAGAGCAATTTAGTTTTGTCTAGAATTAGCCTCGATCTAGTCAATTTTTAGCATGCAGTCACTTATGACCAATTGACATGCTTCTAATGTGGTCCTTGCTTTGATGAAACTAGGAGCTACTTTACAGATGTAGTTGTATGTCAATTAAAAAAAATCTAGGAAATTTAAAGTGTTTACACATAAACCACCAAATCAAATACAAGCCAGGCAATTTTAATTATTTTAGACTCAGAATTTGGAAACCATTCTTGGGTATGGTTTCTCAACATCTCTATCCAGAAATGTGTGGAGGCAATTTGCTTATTTAATAGTTTGAGGAATCCGATGTAGGTAATCTTAAGAGTTTGAAGGCATATTCTAAATCATGTAGTCAGTGCCCTCATAGTACAGATATGGGCCAAGGCCCAGCACAGGTTGGGGCAGAGCTCTGAGTTATCCAACCCCACTCTGCATGTCACACTGGGGATGGATGGGTGCTGAGTTGATCAAGGTGGCTTTCCCAACAGACCCTCCTCCACAGCTTCGTGGAGCTGGAGAGAAGCCCTGGGATCTGTTGGCTCCATCCCCAGCCTTCCAATCACGTGAGTTCACACAGGCTTTCTTGGTCAGATGGACATCTGGTTGGTTCTTCAAAGTCTCCAAGAAACATTCTGCTGCTGGGAAGAGCAGTGCTACCTATTATCCTGAGCATTATTTGCATCTCACAAATGAGGAAACAGGGCCATGACAATTAGGGTTATTGTGAGTTAGCTCCCAGGCTGGGACTTGGAGCCATTCCTGATTATGGGGGTGGTGCAGGGTACAGCCTCCTAGCAAAAGCACTGACTGAATAAGGGTTAACACAGGAGGAGATGCATTGTGAGTTAGCTCCCAGGCTGGGACTTGGAGCCATTCCTGATTATGGGGGTGGTGCAGGGGACAGCCTCCTAGCAAAAGCACTGACTGAATAAGGGTTAACACAGGAGGAGATGCGATGGGGGCTCAGGTGCCATCAGGACAGCCAGCTCTAGGACCTCCTGGCTCCGCCTCTTTGCAAGCCAGTTAGCAGAATCCAAGGGCTTCATCAGTAGGCTTCTAATAAGAAATCATTTTTATTCCCATTATTGTTTAATAACAAAGCAACATTTTGTGCTACAGTTCCAATTTCTTACATGAGAAGAAAAAGACGTACTAGTACGAGTTTTAAAAAAGGACAGTGAATAATTTAAACTTTCTGAATTGTTCCTGCCATTAAAAAAAAAAAAACCCAACTAAATAACAGTTTTGAAATGGGAGAAGCATTCTAAACAAGACTGTTAGCTTGCCCATAAACAGCTACTTCTTATCCTTGTTTATGCAATGCCTAACATCCAAGCCTCCAGCAAAATGTCATCTGAAGATTTATGGTATGATGAGCTGAATCATCAATGTATGAGATTTCACAGTCGAAGTAGACACGGGGTGGAGCCACAAGCTCCTTTGTGTATAAGGCTGCGTGTGTGTGTGTGTGTGTGTGTGTGTGTGTGNAAAAAATTCTTAAAATACCAGTTTTAATTCCAAAAATAAAGAGAATGAACCCAGAATATGAAGTATAGATTGTAACGTGGAGCTTTTACATCTAATCCTGTAGTAAAGCTCCCAAAGGTCACGTGGGATTTCTGTTATGTAAAATAGCCATATGAATTCTGCAAGAACCACCAGGGAAAGTTCAGAGATTTGTGGTAATGGACCAAAGAATAATCCAGGAAGTCCTCAGATTTCCTTTGGTCTTTCCAGGAGATCGGACTGTGCATTGTAAAGACTGACTGGGTTTCAGCTAGTCAAAAGCACTTTCTTCTGTTTGTGAAGCTTGTCCAATTTGTGTTTTTGTGCCCAGAGGAGAGATGGCAAGGGCGGCAGTTGTCATGGAGATGGAAGTAAATGTAGCCTTAGCCTGATTTTCTTGGTGCGAAGGTCAAAAAGAAAACACAGAACTATTGGCCCGGTTTATGGTGTGGCTACCAAAACATCCATGTTGTGCCCATGTGCTTGCCCTGTGTATTTATACTGTATATGTAGAGTCTAGATTTATATACTGCAATGTAAAAAAAAAAAAATATATATATATATATATATTTACCTTTTTAAAAGACAATGGAAATTCCAAGTAGATAAAACATAGCCTCATTTATTTAATGCCACTTTAAATGTCTTCTGTTTGTTTCCTGGCGGACAGCTGGGTCATGCTTTCAGCTGCTTGCATGCTTGTCTTTCTGCATCTCCAACATCTGTTTACCTTTTGGTTAAACTAATAAACTGGTTTGGGACTTGGTTGGCATGTGCTGCCGGACCCAAAGGGATTGTATCTGGAGTATTAATCAGGTGGGGTCTGGGTTCCAGAAATGTCAATAAGCTTTTTGGAAGCCCGCTCTGGATCGGTTGGAGGGAGCAGAGGGAAAGCCAGTGGCGCAGTTCGGAGGGGATCCTCCCCACTGGCAAGTGTTATGAGCATTTGCGGGAAAGAACAATGTCCTTAGGAAACTGCTGTGGAAGATGATGCCTTGCTAGCTTGCCATTCTTAGGAGTCATGCAGTGGGGACTCTTTTTATAAAATCCAGCTGAGAGAATCCAAGTAGGACTTTGTCCCATTCTGTGATGGCTACCATTTGAAACCTTCCACGGTGCTCTGGAAGCCAGGAGGACCTCTATGGAGGGATGAAAGAAGTTCTTCCCAAAAGGCGTTCAGTCTGAGGCTGACTTCACTCAACAGACACATAGTATTGTCACTTATCATATTATTTCCAAAACATTCCCAGAGTTATTTTCCAATGGATTCCTAAATGTACCCAAATTATCAAATTTTCTAGGTGCCCTTGTGGAATTTTACAGAAAGCCAAAGAGATATTGTAGTAGGAGGAATTGATAATATGGAGTGAGGCAGGAAAAAGGGATTTCTACCTCTGGCACTAGGTGACTGCTTTTTCACGATCATTCCAGGTAACTGGTTCCCTAGTTTTGTCACTTGCTTGCAGGAATGATGTCTTAAAATTTCCTTTTTTGGAATATTTTCAAATTCCTCCTGCAGCACAGGTCATTGGGAGGCCCACAGTATTGCTTATGTGCCCTGATGTCAGTGGTTCCCTGATGCCAAACCTCTTTTTCTACAGATGCCTACAATTCCACTATGGGAATTTATTTCCACTGTGTTTTGCATTGCTGTTTCCCCTAGAATCTCTCTTAAAATGAAATACTTTTGGAAAGGATGTATTAGGCTAGGCTGGGCTAGGCTGGACTGAAACAACAATCCAAGAAATCTCAGTAACTTAAGACAGTTTTATTTTTTCATTCATGTGACAGTATAAGGCAAGTCAGGCAGCTCTGCTTAGTGGCCTTCCTCTAACAGGTTCAAGGATCTGGCAGTTTCCATCTGGCAACTCTGCTGTTGTCACAGTGACGGTAAAGAGAGCATGAAGAACTCATAACTGCTTTAGACCAAAGTGTCACATCACTTTCCCTCCCAGTCCATGGTCCCCATCCAAGTGCAGGGGAGGTGGGAAATGCAGGAGATCACCTGGAGGAGTTGATGAGCACTACTGTCCCTGCCACAGAGGGACACCATCTCTCCTAGAGTGCACAGCTTTGTTCATCTGTCCACCATCAGTAGAAGTGGGGGAAGAGACAGCAGCAAGGACAGGAGATGTGGTTGCTCAGAGAAAAGGAGAAGCTAAAGAAAGATGCTCAAAGGAGAAGATACCAGAAAGAGCAATTTAGTTTTGTCTAGAATTAGCCTCGATCTAGTCAATTTTTAGCATGCAGTCACTTATGACCAATTGACATGCTTCTAATGTGGTCCTTGCTTTGATGAAACTAGGAGCTACTTTACAGATGTAGTTGTATGTCAATTAAAAAAAATCTAGGAAATTTAAAGTGTTTACACATAAACCACCAAATCAAATACAAGCCAGGCAATTTTAATTATTTTAGACTCAGAATTTGGAAACCATTCTTGGGTATGGTTTCTCAACATCTCTATCCAGAAATGTGTGGAGGCAATTTGCTTATTTAATAGTTTGAGGAATCCGATGTAGGTAATCTTAAGAGTTTGAAGGCATATTCTAAATCATGTAGTCAGTGCCCTCATAGTACAGATATGGGCCAAGGCCCAGCACAGGTTGGGGCAGAGCTCTGAGTTATCCAACCCCACTCTGCATGTCACACTGGGGATGGATGGGTGCTGAGTTGATCAAGGTGGCTTTCCCAACAGACCCTCCTCCACAGCTTCGTGGAGCTGGAGAGAAGCCCTGGGATCTGTTGGCTCCATCCCCAGCCTTCCAATCACGTGAGTTCACACAGGCTTTCTTGGTCAGATGGACATCTGGTTGGTTCTTCAAAGTCTCCAAGAAACATTCTGCTGCTGGGAAGAGCAGTGCTACCTATTATCCTGAGCATTATTTGCATCTCACAAATGAGGAAACAGGGCCATGACAATTAGGGTTATTGTGAGTTAGCTCCCAGGCTGGGACTTGGAGCCATTCCTGATTATGGGGGTGGTGCAGGGGACAGCCTCCTAGCAAAAGCACTGACTGAATAAGGGTTAACACAGGAGGAGATGTGATGGGGGCTCAGGTGCCATCAGGACAGCCAGCTCTAGGACCTCCTGGCTCCGCCTCTTTGCAAGCCAGTTAGCAGAATCCAAGGGCTTCATCAGTAGGCTTCTAATAAGAAATCATTTTTATTCCCATTATTGTTTAATAACAAAGCAACATTTTGTGCTACAGTTCCAATTTCTTACATGAGAAGAAAAAGACGTACTAGTACGAGTTTTAAAAAAGGACAGTGAATAATTTAAACTTTCTGAATTGTTCCTGCCATTAAAAAAAAAAACCCAACTAAATAACAGTTTTGAAATGGGAGAAGCATTCTAAACAAGACTGTTAGCTTGCCCATAAACAGCTACTTCTTATCCTTGTTTATGCAATGCCTAACATCCAAGCCTCCAGCAAAATGTCATCTGAAGATTTATGGTATGATGAGCTGAATCATCAATGTATGAGATTTCACAGTCGAAGTAGACACGGGGTGGAGCCACAAGCTCCTTTGTGTATAAGGCTGCGTGTGTGTGTGTGTGTGTGTGTGTGTGTGTGAGAGAGAGAGAGAGAGGGAGAGAGATTGAGATGGAAACATTAGATGTTAGTAAGAAAACAAGAATCAAGACAGATTATCCACTGTAGCTTTGAAGTGGATGCACTTGCAGTTTGGGGTGGGTGGGATCTGACTGCCCAGGTCTGACTGCCAGGCCACTTACTACCCGAGGCAAGTTACATTACTTAACTATAGCCTTATTGAAAAGTAGGGATTAATAATAGTTCCTACCTCTTGAGGTTCATGTAGTAGTAAATTACACAGCACTTGCAGGGGAAGCCCTTTTCACTTTGGTGCCTAATATAAGAGTTAGCTGCTCTTATTCCTGGGAAGCTTCTGGAGTACGGGAAGTTGTGTCTTCAAAGAAGTCCTCCAGCCTCCTTCCTGACTGAGCCAAACGATCCAGATGTGAGATTCTGAGAGGGGAGCTCCAAAGATTGGAACAGCACCCTGGGAAAATCTCAGCCGGCTGTTGCTCTGGGGAAAGAATGACTCGTGGAGTTTCAGGGCATCCAGGGTTCTTGCAGTTTGTTTGTTCCACAGTCACGGCACAAAGAGGCTCATGGAGGCAGGACTGTGGGCCCTGCTCAGCCTCGCTGGCCAGCCTTTACCAGGAGAGGCTGCTGACGTGGAGCACCCTGAGCAGGAGCATGCTTCTCAGAGCCAAAGAGATTTGTCCCCACACAGAGCTGCCAGTGACTCCCAGGAGGGCTCCCAGCAGGGCACCCACCTTCTCAGGTCCCCTCTGTGGCCAGGGAGGGACGTGGTCTCTCATCGAAGTCCAGCTCCTTGCTCTGGATCCTCCCCTCTCCGTGTCCATCCAGGCCCTGCATCTCTCCAGCAGGAAGGGGTGCTTGGTTCCAAAGGCCCCGTCCAGGACCAATTCAGATGGGTGACTTTGAGTTGTTGCTGTTCCACAGGATTTGGGGGCACTGGATATCCCATCTGTCCCTTTGCAGGCTGCTCAGCTCAACACCACCTCAATCTCTCCCATTGTTGTGGGTTAACAGGATAAAAGTGTTTTAAGGACCGGGCTGTCACCACTTCCATTTTAAGCCTCCCTCCTGCCACTATTTCCCCCTGGTTCCCGCTCCGTTCTGGCCTGTGCACTGGTATCATTTGTCTGCAACAGGCCTGAATTTGTCTCCTGGCCCCCCGGCTTGCACTTCCCTCTGGAACTCAGCTCTGGGCAGCAGCACTTTGCTCTGTGTGCTGCTCTAGAAGCTGCCTCTCTCCCACCCCTCGCATTCTCAAAGGACTGCGTGCACCACTCTGTCCCTTGCACTCAGCTCTGTGCACAGTGTCCTCCCCTGTGCCCAGCCTGAACAATAATATCCTCCACTCCAAGTCTTCACAATTCATGCTGGCTTTTTAAAAAAGCAGTTAAAACCCTTCAGACCACACCGTCAACGCTTGGACAACTCAACTCTTGTCTGGGGATCTGCTCCAAACTTTTAATTTCCTTTTGGGAGAGGATACTTTGTCACTGATTATTTTCTAAGCTTCTCTGAAGAACAGTGGGCTACTCACTCCACCCTGAAAGTCAAATTCCCCTTCGAGAAAGAACCCAGACTTCTGCCTGGTGGTGCCTAGCAGGGGAAATGCCCAGAGGAGCCCTCTCTGGACCCATGGAGGCTGTGAAGCGGGTGCCCTGCGGGCCCTGGAATTGCTCACACAAGGCAATTTTATTAAAGCGTCCATCCCAGATGAGCCGAACTGAAGAAACTACAGGGAGTGGCATGAAAATAAACTGAGTAAATGAAAAATAAGGAGAAACCAAGCCTCAGAGACGATTCTTCATTCTTTCCACCCCTTTCGAGGGCAGACGGGAGGATGGCTTTGAGCTGGGAGTGACACAGCTGGTGTCGCAGGAGCAGACCAAGCAAAGGTCATCTGAGTATTAACACATCTAGGGGTGGAAGCAAAAACACCAAAAACAAAAACTAGGCCATTTGAGGTAATTCACAGAGCAGAAAGGAGGCCATTCTCCTGCCCAACAACAAACGGTAATGGAGCCATTCCACCATTTGCCTCGGAATCCCATTCTGTGTCCAATAATTATGTCGATAAATTCTTCCTAAATTCCTCTTGTTCTGTCCTTGTGATAGAAGGAGGCAGCATTTTCTGCGTACTCTTTTCTATCATAGTGTACCAAAACCCACCACCATTACGTCTCTCCTCCAAGCAAGCAAAGAGAAAAACCCGGTGAGGTTCCCTGTCCTGCTTCAGCCCTGCACTGACTCAGGGCCTCAGGCAGCCTCCACCCTCTGCCCTGTTT
>NW_007736080.1:65800-66356 GCF_000696425.1 Galeopterus variegatus
TAAGATTCCCAAGTTTGTAGCGGAATGGGAGGGAACGTTCCTTGTTGTAGACACCGATATTGTACTAGAAAACTCTGCATCATCTAGCAGGAAAGTAGCCAAACCTAGAATTCTCCCAGAAACAGCCTAGAGAGGGAAGGGAGCCGACTCGCCTCTCCATCGTTACTGAGTCTCAATCTTGTCTCTTGTCATCAACCCAACACACATCTCACTCTCCCGTCACGCTGAGTTCCCCATCACTCTCAGATGGATCTTTTCACAGTCGTCCTTCCCACTGCCCAGAACGCATTCCCACCCACCACGCACAACTTTCCTCTCTCTTCTCAACTCCCACTCGTCCTCGAGATACCAACACAAATGTCGCCTCCCCAGCAAACCTGGCCCAATGGTCTTTCTCAGCAGAATCAGGTTCTCTGGGGTCCTACAGGCCATATTGTTCCAGTCTCTGATAGAAAGCCACCCTGTTTGGCAGCTTCCTGCCTACATGGCTCTTTCCACCAGACCATGGATCCCACAGCAGTGGGGACCTTACCTAGTCCTCTGAGTGTCTCAGTGC
>NW_007736080.1:68380-68934 GCF_000696425.1 Galeopterus variegatus
AAGGCCTCATGTGACACCACAAAGGTCAAATGTCTTGGCATAAGACTAGAAAGGAGGCAGGATGAATGATGAGGTCAAGGAACCTCTGGGTTGCTGAAGAGATGGCTTTTTGAAAGAAGTGCTAGATCTGCAGCTCACAATGTTCACAAGAAAAGAATGTTGCTTGGGATTCCAGACCTGAGCAGGGAGAAGCAAAAGCTGGACTAACAGAGCCAGAGCAGCATTCACAGTAGAACAATCCTGATCGAAAATTCTAGTATTTAAGGCCAATGTCTTTTAAGAGTGAGAATTCTTAAACCCGTCAGACCAGCTGACAGGGAAAAGGAAAAAAAAAAAAAACTTCTTTATTAAACAAAACAACACAAAAATCAACTCAATCTTTCTCCACTCCTAGCGCCCACAGACACCTCCCACCCCATTAAAAAAATTATTACAGACACGCACACTTGCACACACTCAAATATGCAAACAAAATACCCCAAACCCAAGGAACTCTTATGAATGACCTAAGGATTTTTCACCAGCTTCCCAGAAGCCCTTTCTTTTTTTCTAGA
>NW_007736081.1:0-513 GCF_000696425.1 Galeopterus variegatus
AGTTTTCTTGCTCTGTCCTTCATGTCTCTTCATAATTCTTTCACCTTTTCTCTTTCTGTACTATATTCTGAATACTTTCTTCAGATAGGTCTTCCAGTTAATTATTCATCTTTAGCTGTGTCAAATCTGTTGCTGAGCCATTCCAATGAATGTCTAACTTAAATTATTTAATTTTTCATTTTATAAGTTTTACTTGGTTCATTTGTAAATATGAATATGCAGATTTTATATTTTTGGTTCCTTAATTATACTTTTAATTTCTTCCTCCATTCGTTTAAATATAGTAAGCATACCTTATATCCTGTATTTTTTATTTCTATCATCTCAACCCTTGCAAATCCGATTCTGCTTTTTTATTATTTCCGTATTTCTCACTGTTAATAATTTGTTTCCTTGTGACTTAGTGATGTTTTAAATGCTCAGACCATGTACTTCTAAACCATAATCTTGGTAAATTCTTTCAAACCTAGGTTTAAAATTTATCATCTCCCAAGAGATTCAGTATTTGCTTCT
>NW_007736081.1:2204-7023 GCF_000696425.1 Galeopterus variegatus
CAATCCCGTTGCTGGTCCCGGTCCGGTACGGGGGTGACACTGAGGGTTGCGATCCGTTGCCCGTCACGAAAAAAGACAAAAAAAAAAAAAAAAAGAATGGTTGGCCAGATATCCTCTAAGAAATCCTGATACATAGTTTAAAAAAAGAAAAAATGCTGCAGTTAAAGCAAAGTGAGAGCATCAAAAGGAAGAGAGAGGCAAAGTGTTTCTTTATTGGAGCTATTTAAAATGGTTTAGTCTGACAAATGTAAAATGGAAGAAGAGGCAGTACTGCAAAGAGCACCAGAAACCAAGAAATAGTGGACCCCAGTCAGGTGACACTAATTATCAGTGTGGAATATATGTCACCTGTTTAGTGCCAGCAAAGAAAGAAGCAAGGCCATAAAGAGCCTGAAATGGAATCCCATGGAATTGTAATTGAAACGCCCCTGGCAACTGCTTCTGGCCAAAAGCTGGAGTCACTGGATGTCCACCTCCTGAACAGAGACTTTTTCTCTGTGAGCCAACCCAGGGATTTGCCACCACTAATATTTGACCTCAGTTGATATAATTCTATCAAAGGACCCTCAAACACCCAGGATGTCTCCATCTTTTAACTTTCTTCTACCAAATTATTCTTAATATATAATATCAATATTTTAACAAGCACCTAAATATGTGACAGTTTTTTTTTAAGTATAGTTTATTGCAAAAAGAAATGTCTTTTTTTTTTTTAACCCCTTTTTAGTCTTTGTTTGTGATGATTCTGATGCTTTCCAGATTATTTTGGAAGCTTACAACTGGAAGGAAATGTGCAGGATATTTAAGAAACTGTAAAATAATTCTTCTTTAAAAATTTATTTATTAATATTATATTTTTTACATTCCGTGATGTTGTTGCAGAGCAGTTGGGAGGGAGAAGGAGAGGGGAAAGCAGAAGGAAATAGGATGGAAGGAGTATGGAGGAGGGGCAGGATTGTGACACCCCCCCCCCATTCCCACAGGAGAGACCAGGGGGCTTCCAGCGGTGGCTTGGTCATTGCCAGGCTCAGTGCAGATGTCAGGGATGTGTGGCTAAAGACCTAGCCCCCCACCACCCCAGCTCAGGAGAGCCCGGGCATTTCCTGCAGTGGCTCGGTGGTCATTGCTGGGCTGCTTGTGTGTGTCAGTGGGTATGGCCAAGGCCCAAGGGACCCACCCTTGGGAGTGGTTGCAGGTGTCACAGGGCATGGCCACGGCCCCCAGCCGTCTCCCCTCTCTGGTTTGGTAGCCCAGGGGATTTCCAGTCCTTCTAGGAGTTATAGGTGTTCTTTAGTGATATGAGACCTTTACTAGCTAACAACAAACTTTGTCTCTAGTTGTGGGTATTTTGTTTTTTCTTTCAGTTCTGTTTTGGGTTATTTGCTGTTCCCACCACTTAAACTCTGAACTGGAACTAATTTTTTGTCCTCTGCTTACTTCTAAAATGGGGGAACTTCCTGCGGGAACCAGCACTTGAGCCCTGAGGTTGAGCTAAATTGCTGTTTTGCTGCTGATTCTCTGGGGAAGCCTTTTTGTGCAGCCCGGGTTTTAGTGGTTTGACTTTATAGGTATTTCCGGGTCTAGTGAAATCCAGTACACTTGAGTCATGTGGAAACTCCGGTCTGATCCTGAGTCTTTTCATCAAACTGCACCCACTGCAGTTCTATGTTCCTGACCAGTCTCCTCTGAGTGGTCCTGCACGGATTGGGGGCAGATCAGCTGTTCCTGCTGTGCCCCAGTGTTCCCCTGGTGGGCCCATCTCCCCCACCACCCATGCTCCAAACATTTCCCATGGGACGGGCCATGCACCAGTCTCTTGCAATGACTCACCAGCCTCTGAGTGGCTTTTTTTTTCAGTTGTTGTAGCTCCTCACTCCTACGTGTGTCCACAGTGTTGGAAAAATATAGAAAAATGGTCAGGGCCCCTCAGATGTTCAGAATCTTGCACAGCATTTTATGTAATTGCCCATGTGCAACTGGGTGTTCCTGGGTTGTCTGACTCCACCCAGCTGTTCATAGGTTATCAGACTTAAGTTTAAAGGCTGAGTGGCTCTGATACATGCGGTGCCCCCCCGCCCCCAGGATGCCGGGGGCGGGGGTCACAGGGAGGCAGCTACTACTTCTGGAGGCTGTTGCTGCCAGGGTTCCTGGGGCCCTCAAGAAGGCCAGCGCCGCTGCTGAAGGCTGCTGTAAGGTGCTGCTGCTGAAGAAGCTGAGGACTGAGCTTGTGTCATCTGCCAATGGCTCCTGGGATCTTTCCCAATTACCTAGCATGGACCTGTATGTGAGGGGTCTGGTGGCCCAGCCAGGCATGTGAGGGGTCTGGTGACCCAGTCTGTACCATGGGTCTGTGGGCCCTAATCTAACTATACAATTGGCTGTGTTGGCGGGATTCTGACAACTGCCCTAATCCCAATAGCTTTAGCCCCAGACAAGACAATTGCACCACCAGACAATTATCATAGTCCCCAACCATACACATGGGAATCTTATTAGTGGTCTTGCTGTCCCATGGCCCTCGTCTCCCCTGCCACCTCCAAGAAACTCCATCTGAAGGACGCATCTGTGGCTTTTGCCAGCTCCTGCTCTGTGTGCTCAGCGACTCCAGCCTGGAAGTGGCCAGGATTCAAAATGGCTGGAGTGGTTTTTACTTTCTCTCATCGTGTCTTCTCCTGCCTTCATGAACTTCATAGGTCTCTCCTCCTCTTTCCTTGAGTTCTAGTGGCCCTAGCTTGGCTGTCATTGCTTTTTTATAGTTGTAAATTGGTTTATTTGTGGGAGAGAGAGATGCTGGGGACCGTCTATTCAGCCATCTTGACCAGAAGCCTGTAAAATAATTCTATATGGTTGAGTATAGATTTGAATGGAGGAGAGATATGTTGTGGCCCAAGAGGCACTCATATTTATTTTAATTATTACTAAACTGTCCTTGAATTCTAAAAGCATTCTATGTATAATGTATACTTTCTGATAACATTGTTTACAATAAGATTAAAAGGGGGAAATAAAGCTGTAAGGGTAAGTAAAACATGGGTTGCTCAGGGCAAGTTTAGGTAAATAGCCAAAATGAGATCATTACTTGAAAAAAAATCATTTACATTGAGTGCATAATACTAAAAGACCATATCATCTAGAATAAAGACAGTATAGCTAAGACAAATTCTTGCATCACATACTTTTTTTAAAAGCTCTCAATTTAAAAGGCCTCAGCACTTGAAACCATCTTAGGAATTAGATCTGTTCTATTCTCTTTATTTTATGAATCAAGGCAACCTCATTGTACATAAATAACAACTCACCCAAACATGCAGTGGCTAGAATTGAGGGGACAGGATACAGATATTTATTTGGGTCACCCTATAGAAAATAAAAAGTTCTCTTCTTGGTCAAGGGTTTTGCATTGACACTGAAACATTAACTTGAACAAGTACTGGATTGGGGAATCAAAGCTCATTGAAAGAATGTTAGTACCAAAAAAACCCCCTCAGACAACAGTTTCAAACCCATGTTTAATCATTCATCAACTCAAATGCAAGTAATTGAGCCCACAGGGATTGAATTCCGACTGGGTATGTAGTCAGGTATAATGAAATAGAAAAAAAAAAAAATCTCAGAAGAAAGGAAAAACCATGAGGACACGCTTATAGACTTCACAGATGTGGGTCTTTTCTTGCCAAGAACGTGCCTTCTGACAATAGGATAAGGCGAGGGATGCTTGCCGTCATGGCAATCACTTGGAATTCGCTTATCAGCTCGGCCAACAAGAGGAATTAGATCAAGCAAACTTTGATTTAGCATTCATCAGATAGCTGAATTGCATCCAGAATGACACTATAACCTTTGCTTGCCAAGCCATCACTCAAGAAATTAAAGCAAGATTAAGAGCACAGATTTTGTAATCATTTCCTTAATAAATACATAACGAAAACTATAAATACCAAATCTGTGATCCATGGAGTGAATTTAAATTGTAGGTTCCATTGAACACCGAGACAAAATCTTTTTAATTTCTCTCACTGAACCCCTTCTTTTTCAGATCATCTGAAAGAAAAATACGGATGGTAAGTGTTCTGATTTTCTTCTTTTCCCTTTATCTATGCCTGTGGATTTCCTTGTTAAAAAAGCTGAGGTCACTATTAGTTAAAAATTAATAAGTTTTGAAAACATGATTCATGCTTGAAAGTAAAAAAAGAGGGGTAAAAATTAATAAGTTTTGAAAACATGATTCATGCTTGAAAGTAAAAAAAAAGCGTTTTGATTTGTGATTGACCAATTCCTATATAAATTTTGCAAGCTTTAAAGAATTACAAAGAAACAAATCTGAAATATCCATTGTGGAGTCCATCATTTGATTCTTAAATGATTTATCAAAATGTATTTTTTTCTTTATGACCTAAAGTCACCAAATACCTGTGATATAATATTAATTAAAAATGTATTTATTTGAGAGTTATGTTTGTTTTTTTTTTTCCTTTTTGTCTTTTTTCGTGACCGGCAACGGATCGCAACCCTCAGTGTCGCGCCCGTACCGGACCGGGACCAGCAACGGGATCGCAACCCTCGGTGTTGTGCCCTCACCTCGCTCAGCCAGTGAGTGGGAACTGGTCTGTATGTGGGATCCGAACCCTCAGCGGGAGCGCCGCCACACTCCCAAGCGGCGCACTGTAGCAGTGCGCCACCAGGCTGGCCCAGAGTTATGTTTTTTTGTTTGTTTTTCTTTTTTTTTCCTTTTTGTCTTTTTTCGTGTCCAGCAACGGATCGCAACCCTCAGTGTCGCACCCGTACCGGACCGGGACCAGCAACGGGATCGCAACCCTCA
>NW_007736081.1:7037-14834 GCF_000696425.1 Galeopterus variegatus
AACACTGAGGGTTGCAATCTGTTGCCGGACACGAAAAAAGACAAAAAGGAAAAAAAAAAATTAATAAGTTTTGAAAACATGATTCATGCTTGAAAGTAAAAAAAAAGCGTTTTGATTTGTGATTGACCAATTCCTATATAAATTTTGCAAGCTTTAAAGAATTACAAAGAAACAAATCTGAAATATCCATTGTGGAGTCCATCATTTGATTCTTAAATGATTTATCAAAATGTATTTTTTTCTTTATGACCTAAAGTCACCAAATACCTCTTATATAATATTAATTAAAAATGTATCTATTTGAGAGTTATGTTTTATTACTCTAAATAATAGGGAGGAAGCTGCATCATGAATAAAACAAACAGAAAATCAAAATTTTACGGAGGTCATTTGACTCTTCGGTCTTCCTCTACAATTATGCCAAGGTCTAAAATTATTTTGCTCTCTTCCTTTTGCCTTCCCCCTAGCAATTCCTAGAAGTCATGATGTACCCAGGTCTGTTATGTAGCTGCTGGGAGCAGCTTGTTATATGACTCACAATATCAAAGGCTCATATCACTGAAAAGGACTGACCGCCCAAAGGGTGGTTAGAAGTTCAGTGAGTGCACAGCTGCTTGAAAAAATGGAGCAATGTTGGTAGCTCTTCTCTGCAGAGCCCTGATGTGCTCTTGTGTCACAGCTGTTCCTAGGTCAAATCTTACCAAGACAATACATATACCCACATCAGCTGAAGCCTACGCCACCTTTGGCACACACAAATCTGACAGTGAATAGTCTCAGACTCTCTCCTACACAGTGTCTGGGTGACTCAGTGCTGACTGCGGGTTATCCGTTTGTTTCCTAAATCTCCTTTGCTTCCACGTCAAGCCTCATGGTCTTATCTTGTCTGGTTGCCAAGTTTCCATCCATTCTTACGTTTGTCCAAAGGTTACAAATTGATTACCCTGGGGGACTGACACACTGTGTTTCTTAAAAATATTACCAGTATTTTAAATGAGGTAATTTTGTACAGTTTCAAAGTATTATCTCTGAAACTATATTTATTACTAAAAAGGGAAAACTAATAACTTTGCAATGGAGAAACCTAGAAAACAGTACCTGAACCAGGTAACCAGGGTTAACATCACCAGTAAAAAGATGTCAACATAATGTGTCCCCTGATATGATTCACTGCAGAGAACATACTACCTTTGTGGTATTCTTCCCCAAATGGGTGACCTCAGTCTAATCACAGAATACATCAGACCCAAATTATGGGACATTGTTCAAAATAAATAGCCAGAACTCTTCAAACATCACAAAGAAATTCTGAGAAAATGTCACTGATTGGAGGAGACTAAGGAGACTTAACAATTAAACGTAATGTGGAATTCTGGACTAGATCTTGGAGCAGAAAAAAAAAAGGGGATTAGTATGTATCAGAGGTATCCAGGTCATCCATCAGGTTCAATGACTCACTAAAAGGACTCACAGGGCTCAAAAAGCTGTGATAACCACGTTACAGTTTATTACAGTGAAACAATGCAGATTAAAATCAGCAAAGGGAAAAGGAGGACAAGGAAAGTGCAGGAGAAACCAGGCACAAGCTTCCAGGTGTTCTCTCCCAGTGGAGCCACATAGACATGTTTAATTCTCCTAGCAACAATGTACAATAGTGCATGCAAAGTGTTGTCCACCAGGGAGTTTCACCAGAACCTTGGTGTCCAGGGTTTGTACTGGGTATCAGTCACTTAGATATGCAGTGCCCTTATGACTGACCTTGTTCTCCAGCACCTCGCAGATGTCAAACTGTTAAAGGTGACCCAAAGCCTCAGGAATAGAAAAGCAGGCATTCATCATAAATGACTTAGCAAGTATAGATTATCTGGCCAAACTGCTACTACGTAGCCCAAACACTCACCTCAAACAAACAAAAATACCCTAATCAGGCAAGAGCTCAGAGATTACCTTCTAGGAGCCAGTCAAGGGCCAGTCCTAATGACAGGCCTTTTGGGGAAAGTACAGGATTTGAGCAACTCAAGCCTGTTAACACTTCACTGCAAAATGAAAAAACTTGTTATTTCCAAATAAATCTATGGTTTATAGTATTCTACCAATTTTGGTTTCTAAGTTGATAATTACACTATACTGGTTTAATCTGTTAAAATTAGGGGAATCTAGGTATAATTGGTTGATTAGTGCCCCCCACCCAAAATTAGGAATATGTCCAGTTCCTAACTCTCAGTGCCTATAAATGTGACCTTATTTGGAAATAGGGCTTTTGCAGATGTAATTAAGTTAGGAATCTGGAGAAGAAATAATTCTGGATTTAGGATGATTACTAAATTCAATGACTGCTATTCTTATGAGAGAAAGGATGAGGAAATTTAAGACACAGATACAAAGGAGAAGACCCAGAGGGGAAGAACATGTGAAGATAAAGGCAGAGATCAGAGTGTCTAAAAGCCAAGAAATGCCAAGGATTGCTGACAATCACCTGAAGCAAGGAGAGAGGCCTGGAATGGATTCTCCCTCCGAACCTACAGAGGGAACCAACCTTGTCAACACCTTACTTTCAGATGACTGGACTCTGAAACTGCAAGAGAATACATTTCTGTTGTTTTAAGCCACCAGGTTTGTGGTCATTTTTATAGAAGCTCTGGGAAACTTATACACTGGGTAAAGGATATAGGGAAATACTCATACCACCTTTGCAAACCTTTTATAAATCTAAAATGGTCTCAAATTTTTTAACAATCTTTTTCTAACAAAACATAATTTCACATGAAACCTGAATTTTTAGCTTTTCTGGAAAAATGAGTACCTGGCATTAGTTGGCCTGCTTTCATAAATGGTAACAGTGAATTGTAACTGAGTTTCAGTGGTTCCCATTAGACAGAGCCTTTTCCACAGGCCTCACCACTCCCTTTTGTATACCTGGCCTGCTTTCTCTGCTTATGCAACTATCTGAATCCTGTAGACATGTGAACACACAGCCCCAGCTTTTGCCAGTCATCACTGCAGGACTGGAGAAAAGCCTGGTATCCCATCAGGTGACCAATATCCCACTGTTCTGAGACAGAGACAGCTCTGCTGACTCATTGTTTTGTGCACATGATTGAGACACTAGGGTCAACTGTTCACCTGTGTTACCATGGAGTTGGCCATCCACTTCTCCAATAGCACAGAGTAAGTTCCAAAAAGTATCAGCGAAACCCGCAGTGTGCAGTGTCTATCCTCCCAGAGGGAATTTCTACTGCCAGGTCCCACTCCTGCCTCTTCCTCAAGCTTCTGAGAACAGACGGGCACACCTCAAACATGAGTCTTAAAGTATGTCAGTTGCACATGTCTATTTTAAATGTGTCCTAACTGTGGAATATAATGAGAATCACATGAAGCAGCATTTTTTTTTTATGTACCAGAGGTTAGGTTTCTATAAATAATTCACCAAGAAAAATTGAAAAAGAAAGAAATTTCCCTCATATTTTTTCTCATATTTCACTTAACCTTTTTAAAAAATGTGTGTTTTGATTCTGTTATTCAGAAAAATGTAACCACTCTATATTCTTCGATGTGCTAATCTTTTAAGAAGACATTTAGTTTTATATTAACCATGAATGTGTGATGTCTAGGTGTTAATGTACCAATGATCTGCATTTATTAGGATAATGTTGCAAAATTTTGTAACAAAATGAAATATAAGAATAGAAAAAAATATTCTTAGCCACAGTAGGATATATATATTTCCCCTCACGTATGCTGTTCAGAAAGGCCCTTGCTGAAGATTTGTTGATTTTGCACTTTGAGAAATTTCAGTAGGAATTAACAAAACTTAGATACTTAAACAATTGCTCCTTGCTAAAAGAACAGATCACTTTCCAAGGAAATTCAGGAATATATGTTAGAGGAATTTACCATTCAGGAAAAAAGAGCCAGACAGATGTGTAAAAATTAAACATGCAGGTTGTCATGTTCTGTAAATATGTATGCAGATGACTTTGTTTTGTTATAACCAAATCATCACAAAGAAAAGAAAAGAGCATTTTTCTCCCTTCCATATGGTCCCTTTCATCATCAGCCTTTGGCCATGGATGCAATTGAAATATTGTTTTTTGGAGAATAGTTGTGGTTTGAGGCAAAATGAATACTTGCTCAAAGATCCCATTTGTAGGTATAGCTGCTGTGACATTTGAATTGATAATCATTCATTCGTCTGTTAAACAAATACTTAATAACTATATGCCAGGCACTGTTCTGACTGAATACCACAGTCAAAGGTCCTTGCTTGCTAATTAGGGAGGAATACTTTTAAGAAAGAAAGAAGAAAACAAATGGAATCTCAAGATAAAGAATGGGGAGGAGAATTATTATTTACCTTATTCCACCATGGAAGTCATACTGAGAAGATATTTAAGCAAAGACCTGAAGGATGAGGAGGATTTAACCATTTAAAAACCAAAACAAACAGAAAACAATAAAAGAGATAAGGAATTTAGCAATGAACAGATAATATTAATAGTCATGGAAGTCATACTGAGAAGATATTTAAGCAAAGACCTGAAGGATGAGGAGGATTTAACCACTTAAAAACCAAAACAAACAGAAAACAATAAAAGAGATAAGGAATTTAGCAATGAACAGATAATATTAATAGTAAAAAAAACAACAGCAACTAATATTTAGCAAATACCAAGCACTCTGCTATTAACATTACATATATTTTCTCATTTAATCCTCCCAACAATTCTCTAGGAGAATTATTGTTCCAATTTTAAGTAAATTTATTCCAGTTAAATAAATCAAGATCACAAGTACTAAGGCTGGGTTTTGAACCCAGGTCTGTCTACTTCCAAACATTGTTCAGAATCTACTTGACTCTGATTTTTGATGAAACCTCTGGTGACTGACCCTTGAAACATTGTATACATTCCCACTTCCTAAAATGACCTCCTCTTCCTTCATGTTTGCCGAATCCTATCCATCCTCTAAGCCCAGACGAGAAGCAACTTTCTCCTCTGTCCTTCAATAATATAATAAATTTGCTACCATTTCTGGACCCCATTATTATACATCCTGAACATTTACTCTTCAAAACAACACATAACCAGGATGCTGAGACTTAGGTTAAGTGGTGATTCTCCAACTTCTGTTTGCATCAGCATCCCCTGGAGGACATGTTAAGATAAAAATTGCTGTCCCCAGCCTCAGAGTTTCTGAGTAAGCATAATTTCAGAGTGAGTAGGTGTGGAGTAGAGCTTGAGAATTTGCAATTCAAACAAGTTCTAGGTGAGGCTGATGCTGCTGGTCTAAGGACCACTCTATGAAAACCACTGGGTTAAGTAATTTGTACCAATTTACTCATCCAACAGAAGGAGAGGCAGCTGGGATTTGTACCCAGGTACATGGGTGTCCAAAGCCTACATTCTTAGCCAATATACTACTGCTAAAATACTCTTTTCCAACTGGTTTTTGGTGAATACCAAGTATTCAACTTAGTGTACTTCCTATTGTTTATTGTTTTATCTTCCATCTCTTCAATGAGAAGATATCTATAATAAGCTAATATGTGATAGGTCCTATCAGCACCCCAGAGTATAGAATAGTGCTCTGCATAACCAGGATGCTCAATAAAGGTGGCTTTGTTGACAGTTTTCTCACCCTCTGTTTGATTTAGACTGTTTTGACTTCAAGGATCCATAACTCCCTTAGCTTGCTCTTGCAATGGATGTTTATTGTAAGGATATATGTGACAATAAGAGATAGAATTTTGGCAGAGATCTCAGCCTGGTCTCATGCGCTGGATCCAAAAGGTCTTCTGGAACCCAGGCAGCTCTGGTTACCTCTGTAGAATTATCATTCCTCAGCTATTCTGAGTATGTTTGCTTCCCTTAGTATCAATGAACTTTCATCTGGGCTGCCATCTACTTGATTCTTTTCATATCTTTGGGTCAAATTCCTTAGAAAAAGAGCATATGCTGGATGTAGATAATTACTACCATCCCTATTTGGACAGGGCTTTTACCACTTATCAAAGTAATATGCTCTGTCCCATCTATGGACCAGCAGCCCTTGGGTCAGATGCCCATCCCTAGTCCAATCAGGTATGGTCATCTGGGAAGGACGCCATGGCCCAGAACATAGCTGGCCATGGCTGCACTCTCTGCAAGGCTGTGGGCAAGACCATCCTGGTGATTGACATGTCTGGAACAAAAATCACTTTCTACTGAGTCTCCTCCTTGTATTATTTCCAATCATATAAAGTATTTAAGTAAATGACATGAAGACTTTTAAAATATATTCTGTGGTTCACAGAGTTTTCTTTTCCTACGTCTTTTTGTTCGTTAATTCCTTGATGCTATCTCTCCTGTAGTTTTACATGTAATATTATAGTCTCAATGGAACATTGTAACAGAGCTATAAAGAATGAGAAATAAAAGTGGAGAACTATTAATCCCTTATCCCAGAATGTGAGAATAGCATCTTAATCCCATATCTCAGAGGGTGAGAATAGATATGGCAGCAAAGTTCTGTTGTAGGTAAAACGACACTGACAGTCTCATAAATTCAACTGTCTGCTTGTGTTTGCTCTCTTGGCAGAGCCAGAATGTAATAATTGAAACCTTTTATCCTTCAAACATAACCTGTATTTGTAGAAAAATGTATGCAGAAATTTTGTTTTATTTGGGACAGTTTATACATTCTTTTAATTTTTTTCTTCTTTTTTCCCCTGCAAATAAAATACTATATATTAAATTTCCATAGTCAGTTAGGCAAACATACAAAATTTAAACAAACCTTACATTTTAAAAATATTTTTATCTTAAGACTTGCTACCATTATTAACCCACTAAAAGAATTCGGACTTTTCTAAAACAAGGGTCCCAGCTGTGCTTTTATGTGCTACCCTGAAATTGACAAAGACCTATCTCAAATTTCGGAATTTCATTCATCCATAAAACAGGGGTTCAGAAAGGCTCAAAATTGGTTACTAAACTAATATACTTTATTGACTTTCCTGTTTGAATTTCTCTTCTAATATAGGAGTGTCCTGCTTTAGGGATTATCTCTCTATCCCACCTTCTTCGTTTTGGAGGACTCCTTAGAGTTTATTCATTCTTCCTTTTTATTTATTGAGCTTGAATTTCTACAGGTTAGAGTCTAGGTGCTTTCCCTTGGAGGCCTGTGATAAGAATTCTATTTTTAAAAATTTCCTCTCTGTGTGTGTGTGTGTAAAAATTTCCTCTCTGTGTGTGTGTGTGTGTGTGTGTGTGTGTGTGTGTGTAACTCTACAGATAGAGGGTGAGATTTACTTGTTTGTTCATTTTTTCCCAGTGGGGGGGGTCATATGAGGAAACAGTTCATGGGCTGGAGAATTATTAAATGTATATGGTTTTTATGAATGCTCTTATTCATGACCACAAGCATATTTCATACCTAAACTATAAAAATGCATGAAAATTAATTACATTGAGTAATGATAAATTTTTTAAAACATGAAAAATAAAAATAAATATAAAATAAAAATGCATGTTTTAAAATTGAAAAAAATGCTAGGAAAAAGCTGCCTGTTTCAACTCTGAGACATAATTGTCTAAAATTAGCCAAGAAAAAAAATAATTTTCACAGAATGAAATTAAATCCCATGAAAAGAAGTGCTTTTGCTCTCATCTGTTGTCTTATGCAGGTGACCATCCTGGTGTCGACCTTCCTCTAAGAGGACAGCAGACAGAGCAGTGTGTCTGTGCAGCAAGCCAGAGGCATGAACACGTAGACTTGCAAAGAAATGAATGGTCTTGGATATAAGACTTTCTTAAATGA
>NW_007736081.1:15651-17544 GCF_000696425.1 Galeopterus variegatus
AAATACAGAGAATCGTTTTATTTACAAAGAATCAGGATTTCCACCCTCCACATGCCCCACACCTCCATCTGTTCCTAGCTACTCCTCACTGGACCTGCGACTACTGGTACTTGAAGGAGAGATTAACTTTTTTAATTGTAGAGAACCAATTATATCACGTTGCCTTATTTAGTCCCAGCCGAACTGTATTCAGTTCTGCAGTTCTCAAAGCTGGTATGTAGAATAATACGTTATAGAGAGCGAGAGGGAAGCATTTCCCAGGAATCTCTTGTCTAATTTTGTACTGTATAATTTAGCTTCAATTAACTTCAGGGGGCTAATGGAATAGAAGAGACAAGCTCTATAATTTCCAGCACAGTTTCAAAATAAAGATTACAGACAGAAAACCTTAGTTTTGCTTCCTCCAAAACCTGCCAAGCTGATCATTGTTTGGTTGTTTCCTCCCTACAATATTAAGTATATCTGTGGCCTAAGGAACAGTCAACCATGTTTTTCCTGCTGCTAACTCNACTTCAGTGAAGGTAATACAGAATTATGGGTGAGTTCAGAGTGGAAGCTGGTAAAAATCTCTTATTGGTTTGACTCTCTTTATTCTACAGAGGAATATGCATTAAACTTCGGCCATTTTAGGTTCATAGAAATGTATTTTTACCTTTTTATCATAGGCTTGTTAGGACCTATAATTCAGACCTGAACACTAGAAAACTATAACAACAATACTAGTTATCATTTATTGAATCTCTCCTCTGTGTTATGGGAATTATATTAGGCATTTTATAGGATTCTCACAACTCTGTAGCCTTAGCATTATTGCCTATTTACAGATGAGGATATCGAGGCTGAGGATTTAAGGAACTTCTGCATGATAACCAAGCTTCTAACAGAGCTGAAGCCCACGACTCCTTCACTACAAAGCTGAACTGGTTATTTTTGCTTCAGAAAGCATTAGCATATGACATCAATAACCAAATAAGAGTAATTTACATTGGTGGTTAAGCCAATCTTGATGGAGCTGGGGGTAGAATTTCCATACTTTCAAATCATGTGGAATAATACTACCTTTATTTTCCTAATATAGTCCTCACAGGAGATTAAATCATATCCTCATTACTGGAGGTTAAACCTGCCTTTTGAAAAGATGCAATTCACTCTTGAAAAATTCTAAGGCATAAGAGGGAAACTTAAGCTTTGCTTGCAAAGAGCCATTAACCCGTACATATACAATTTAGGTTTCAATATCTGACAGTCTTCTCTTTCCAACCTGTGCCCAAACATTCCTTTATCCCAACTCCTCACCCACCTCACCATATCTTAGAAACAGCTTAGGCCTGAATATGTAAAATGTTCATTATTTTACCTAGGCCATTTTCTGTCCATAACAAGAATAAAATGGGAGGAATTTAATTCTCATTCAGCCTGGCCCGCATACAGGTTGGCGATATTTTCCTCTCCTTTTCATTGTTGTTGAATGCAACAGGTTCTCACAGAGCCAGACTTTGGCAGGGCAGTGTCACTTCCAATACGAAACAGCTGCAGAAATGTTAGGAAAATTCTATTCCTAATGATTAATGGCAAGTTTCTGAAAAGACAAAAGATTAACCAACAAATCTCTCAGATTTTTTTGGATCCCCCAAATTCAACAATATCAGAATTCCATAACTTTCTTCTAATAGTCCTCAGATGGTATGAGGCCTAAAGGATGTTCATGGAATGATGACCAGCCAGAGAGGATCAAGGGATATGCAGTTTATCGCTCCACTCCTGATGGAGTTTGGATGTGTTGTCCCCTCCAAAACTCATGTGGAAATTTGATCTCCAATGTGGCAGTGTTGGAAACTGATTGAGTCATGGGGGCAGATCCCTCATGAATGGATTAATGCTCTCCCTGGGGGA
>NW_007736081.1:17764-45831 GCF_000696425.1 Galeopterus variegatus
ATCCCATCTGATGGAGTTTGGATGTGTTGTCCCCTCCAAAACTAATGTGGAAATTTGATCTCCAATGTGGCAGTGTTGGAAACTGATTGAGTCATGGGGGCAGATCCCTCATGAATGGATTAATGCTCTCCCTGGGGGAGGGGGGATGAATGAGTGAGTTCTCGTTCTATTAGTTCCCACGAGAGCTCATTGCTTAAAAAGACCCTGGCACCTTCTCTCTCTCTCTCTCTCCCTTGTTTCCTCTCGCATGTGATCTGCTTGTACCCACTGGCTGCCTGCCACTTTCCGCCATGAGTAGAAGCAGCCTGAGGCCTGTGCCAGAGGCAGCTGTCCCAGAATCATAAGCCAAATAAACCTCTTTCCTTTATAAATTACCCAGTCTCAGGTATTTCTGTTATAGCAACACAAAATGGACTAAAACAACCCCCAACACCTATGGTGAATGGTCAGTAGTTTAAAAGAGCTCTGAACTCATTGGGACACCTAAGACTAAAGAGTACAGATAATTTGGGAATAGAAAGAATGGATATTTAGGTTAAAACTGCTCCTGGGGATGTTACTGAGAATGTAATACTTAGATTAGAAACACTTCTTTTAGTGTTTGTCCTTTTAGTGGTGTTCTGGTTATCTATTGCTGTGTGACAAAGCACCCTTAAAAACATTGTATTTTATTTCATGATTTTGTGTGTTAAAAATCCAAGCAGAACTCTATTGCTGATTCCTTCGCTCCATGTGTCATCAGCTAACAGCAGGCAGATCTGAAGGTGACACTTTGGTGCAGTGGCTGGAAGGCTGGTCTCAGCTGGGCATCTCTCCCTCTTTGTTTAGTCTCAGGCTCTCTCCACTTGGTCTTGCCAGAGTAGCCTGACTTTGTACAGGGTGACTCATGTCTCCAATAGAGAGCATGTTTCAGAGGTCAGGCAGAAGCTACAAGCCTTCCCAAGACCTTGTCTTAGAATGGGGCTTCCACTTTACTCTGTTGGTTAAATCAGTCACTCAGGCCCGCCCAGAAACAAAGGTAATAGCATGCTCCACTTCCTCATGGGAGGAGTAGCAAATAATCTGTGAGCATCTGTAATCTGCTACACACAAGATAAGTTTTTAAAGGCCCATTCCTTTTAACCATGCAGCAAATCATCACTGTACAAGCAGATATTCTTGGGGTTGTATGATTTATTCAGAGATAAAGCGTCTTGGGGTAGAAACTAATATCAAGAAGTCAAACTGATATTATTGGCTCCATTATGAACTGCATTGCTTTGAGTAAATAATTTAAAATTTCTGTGCCTTTTCCTTCATTTCTCAAATAGCATTAATACATCTACTTCTCAGGAATCATATAATCACCTACATAAAATGCTTTGAAGGTAATGAACTTACATAAATACAAAATATAGTCATTATTTGTTGGTGTCATTGAGATAATAAAGAATCCTGATGACTTAGTCTTGTAAAGCACTGGCTTCCTAAATCTGAATTAGAATGAGTCCTGGGGTGACTGAGGGGCTGTCACCAAGACTCCCAGATCTCCTAATATTTTGCAAACATTTAGGGAGAGTCTCTTGGAGTCTGCTGACAAAAGCTGCCTACATGATAACTTTGTTCCTCTAAAATTCCCTCCTGAAAGAATTATGTGATGGCAAGTTCCAATATTTCAGCTTTTCTCAAGAGAAGCCTAATGTATCTCCCCATGTGGACAACATTCTCTGAAATTAATGGAGGGAAAACTTAGGCCCTGGCTTTATGTCAAGAAAACCTTTATCAGTTTAAGCGTTGAGTCAATTAGTAGCTCCTCACTTGACAAAAAAAAAAAAAAAAAAACTGGTTCAAATTTGAACCCCTTTAACAATAATGATATTTGTGGTGATTACTCTTAGATATATGGAGTATCTAAAATAGTCTAACTCATAAAACAAAGAATAGAAAAGTGGTTGCCAGGTGCTCAGGGGAGGGACGAATGTGGAGTTGCTAATCAACGTGTTATAGCATTTCAGTTAAAAGATGAATTAGTTCTAGAGAACTGACATACAACATTGTGCCTATAGATCACAATACTGTGTTCTACGTTTAAAAGTCTGTTAAGAGGGGAGACCTCATGTTGCGTTCTTACCTAGATAAATAAATATAACAAAAATGAATAAATAAAATAATGGTTCGCCATGTAACACTACTCTTGAAGCTGACTTTTATTAATGGGTTCTTGTTCTAGAGGGTTTAATTTCCAACAACCCAGAGAGCCTTGTTTTATGAGGGTTTGGCCGATGAGGTAGTTTCTCAGCATCGTGTAGGTTCTGGAGTATCATCTAGGAATATCGTTAAAGAGTTGTAGTTACAGGCTGCATCTCTTGGAAGTCAGAATTAGTAGGTCTGAGGAGGAACCCAGATGTCGGCATTTTTATCGGACTGCAAGGTGATACTGATGCGGGGGTTCCATGTGAAAAATATATTGCCTAAATATGGGATGAATAAGATGGCCCATCCCTGAGTAAAAAAATGCTGAAAATATAAAGTGATAATGCCACAACGAGCCATTATAGTTCTGCAAATATTAGCCAAGGTGAAGGGGTGCGATTGTCCTCTCTAAACCCCCTCACCATCACGCAGTGTATCATGGGTTACTGGTAGGGGCCTCGGAGTTCATTTACTGCAAAGCCTTCATTTCACAGAGGAAATACCCCCCTCATTTCATGTCCTTCCTCACATTTCCGAAGCATTCCATACTTTCCTCATTTCCAGCACCATTCACACTGTGTAGTAATTGGCCACTTAGGACTCTCTCTCCCACTTGACTATAATCACCTGAACAGTTTGGACACTGTCTCTTTCACTATCTTTTTTCTAAGATCATCACAATTCCTGGCATTTATGAGGTGTTTAACAGAAGATGAACGGATGAATGCATAATGGATGGATGGGTGGAAAGAATTTTGACCAGAGAACTTAAATGTCTTGTCTGGGGTTCCACGGAAGACAGACAGGTCTGGTCCCTCGGCTTCAATTCAATGTTCTTAAAACTACATGTTGCTGTTCCAGAGGCTTTCTAGTATCAGGCATAAAAACATACCTGACACATTGTAAACCCCCACCGAAATATTATCGGTCCTATTGTACCGATGTAAAGTGAAAGAGAATAATAGTACAGAACAGTAATTAAGAGGCTAGGGCTCAAAATCAGAAAAACCTGGCTTTGATGATTGGAATGCTGAATACCAGCTCCCTCATGCATGAGTTGTGAGACTTTGAGAAGTTATTCAATCTCTCTGTAAGTCTTCCTTTTCATATAAAAGCTAAAACAATGTCTCATAGTATTGTTTTGAATATTAAGTGAATTGACATGTATAAAGCATTTATGGTGGAGTCTGTTACATAGTAAGTGCTCAATAAATTACCTTTTTATATGCAAAGAACATTACAGGTCATTGCAACACAGTGCTATTCCTTGTTTATGCAACTGGAAAGGATGCAATGAACTATTCTAAACTAGCTATGTCTTTTTTTTTTTTCTTTCTTTTTTTTTTCCTTTTTGTCTTTTTTCATGACCGGCAATGGATCACAACCCTCAGTGTCACGTCTGTACCAGACCGGCACCGGCAACGGGATCGCAACCCTCGGTGTTGCGCCCGCACCTTGCTCAGCCAGTGAGCGGCCGGTCTGTATGTGGGATCCAAACCCTCGGCGGGAGCGCCGCCGCACTCCCAAGCGGTGCACTGTAGCAGTGCGCCACCGGGCTGGCCCTAAACTAGCTATGTTTTGATGTGTTCTAAAAGGGAGGAAAATTGCTCTGGCTGATAGTAAATATTTGAAAACAATTCCAAAAATGTCAGAATTTGTACAAAGAAATCCTTTTTGATATGTAATTTTCAGTCATATTATCACCTGTAATAAAAAGATGTGAACAGAGGAACTGAGAGTGGAGCAAAGGGAAAAATATGGAAAGATGCTGTCCTCCTCAGGAACCATTGGTGGGTGAGTCTGAGCCCCACACTCCCTAAAACACTTCTTATAAAAGAGTATTATGGGGTGATTCCAGCCTCATTCAGCTTTCAATGTATATTTATTGAGACTTTTCTATATACCATCCATCTTTATAGGCACTTTGAACCCAGAAGTGAAGAAGACAGACAATAATTTCTAATTTCATGATGTTTAAATTCTAGTAGGGGGAAACAGATAAACAAATAAGCAAATTTTTCCAGATTTGTGATAGTAAATAAGAGAAAGGGATAAAAGAGTAGGCTAAAAGTCATTCAAAAGAGGTCAGAGTTTAGCCAGGCCAATACTTCCCAGACCAAAGACTGGGAAGGGCAAAGCAATTGAAGGATAAGCAAGGGAGTGACTGTAACCATGTGCCATGGAATCTAACGTGATGAAGGAGAGAAATTAGGACATGAGAGGAGGCAGTGAGAGACAGAGAAAAGACAGCAGGATCAATGGCATGGAGATTCCAGATGTGGGTTGAAGAATTGTTGAAGTTATTATATATTTCAGGCCAGGATTGTGTCTCTTCCCCCAGAAAAGAGCCTAAGACAAGGATCTGAGTGCAGGCAGGACATTTGGGAGGCAATCCCAGGAAGCACAAGTGAGGAAATGAAGAAGCGGGGAAGTGAGACAAGGAAGCCAGTAAACCCAGTAAATCTGGGCAACCAGGGTTTAATTTCACTGTAGACAATCTGAAAACTATGTAGAATGTACCTCAGAATTGTTCTGCCAGAAGACAGGGAGGCTGAGGCATTATTCATTAACTCTATTACCATTGGTTGAGAATTTCCCATGAGGATATTAGGGGTCATCTCCCCCAAACTTCTCAATTGTGCTCCACTACAAGTTCCCATGACACCAGAGAAAGCTCTCAGGGAAGAAGAGAAACAGAGAGAAGAGGAAAGACACAAGTGACTGAGACAGGATGCTTCCAGCATGCTAGGAACCACACTGCAGGTGAGCACAGTTAGGGCAGGGGGATGTGGGTGCAACATAAACAGTCTTTGCTTCAGAATACTGGAAGAAATAAAGGGTAAAGAAGAAAGTACTGATGAGTGAATGCTTTAAAATAATATTTTGGAAGGATGGCCATTATTACTAGCAACAAGGTCAAAGGTATGACCATGGGAACAAAACCCAAAGAATAGTAGATCAGTGGAAGTAGAAGACAAGGATAAAAAACAAACAAACAAAAAACTTGTAGTGCAGAATTTTAAAAGGATCACTGGAGAGATATTTCATTCAACATAAAGTGTGATAAAAGTGGTGTTGTAGAAAGTAGCAGTGAGTCAAGAACTAAAAATCTTTGAAAACTATACAGGAGTGACCAAGAGAACTACAGATGAAAGCAACAAAGAGGGATAATGTCTGATACAGTTTGGTGACATAAGAGTCAACCTGACTTTAAGAAGCAGGGTGAGAAGAAAGGTCATGAAGCATCAATGAGGATGCAAGAGGCATTTATATCACTTTCAGGCCCAGCAGTAAAAGGAATGTGGAAGACAAGTCTCCACTGAGGGTAAAAACCAGGTTTCAGCAACAACATGAAGGCAAAGGGAATGCCCAGAAACAAGGTTTCAATGTGTAAAGAATTTCACTGACGACTGACACTGATATTCAGGGGGCCCAGATGAAAGATTTCAGGAATTAGAGATAGATGGGAAATAAAGCCAGAAAATGGGATGTGAGAGCCAGTGGAGATGTGGTCAGAGTATGGGCATTCCTAGGCTTCATGTGATTTGATTTTTACATTTTTGATAGTTGTAATATCTATGAGAAGTAAAGTAACTTTATTTCTCTAATTTGTCATCTTAATTTTCCTCCAATTCAATAACTTGAGGGGTCAAAGTGATTCTCTATTTATTTATAAAATTCAATGCATTGTCAAGCAGAACACTGGAGCATAATGTTTGAAAAAAACATAATATTGGTTGAAAATAAGAAACACACTTCTCAAAAACACATAGCTCAAGGAAAAAATTACAATATAAAGTTTTAAATATTTTAACCTACTTATAAGGAAAATACATTATAGCAAAGATTTTGTGATACATCTAAAGCAATTCTTCAAAGGTAAATTATGGCCAAACATACTAATATAAAAAAAAAAGCTGAAATTAATGAGCTAAGTATACAGCTAAGCTTATAACCCATACGCAAGAACACATAAATAATATAAACCCAAATAAAGTAAAAGTAACAAAATAATAAAGAGAAGGAATTTTGTGATACATCTAAAGCAATTCTTCGAAGGTAAATTATGGCCAAACATACTAATATCAAAAAAAAAAAAGAGCTGAAATTAATGAGCTAAGTATACAGCTAAGCTTATAACCCATACACAAGAACACATAAATAATATAAACCCAAATAAAGTAAAAGTAACAAAATAATAAAGAGAAGGATGAAGCTAATAAAAAGGAAGACAAACGTACAGAGAAAAATAAAGCCAAAAGTTTGTTCTTTGATAAGAACAATTGACTAAATACTGTGAGATTGTAAGGACCTATGAGAAGGAGAATGAACAAATATCCAGTAACAAGAATTGTAAAAGATTCAGCACTGCATGTGTTCCAGACGTGAGAATAGAATAAAAAGTGTGATGCACAACCTTAGCAATAAACTTGAAAATATAGATGAAGTGGGCAAATTCCTGGAAAAATACAACTTGAAAAACCTAATTCAAGGAGAACTAGAAAGCCTAAACAGCTTTGTAACCATAGAGAAAGGTAAGTCAGTAGTTTGAAATTTTCCCACAAAGATGACTTCAAGCTCAAATGGTTGTCTCAACAAGTTTTTACCAAAAATGCAAGAAACAAATTTAAACCTTACATAAACTCATTCAGAGACTAGAAGGAAATCTCAAGAAGGTAACATAGAAAAGTACATTCATGATTATAAGATAGGAAAAGCATATTGAAGAAGAAAAAAAACTTTATTTTTAGAGAAAAAAGTGGATAAATATGACCACATTAAAATTAAGGATTTTTGCCTGGCCAGTTAACTCAGTTGGTTAGAGTGTAGCCCTGTAACACCAAGGTCATGGGTTTGGAACCCCTTGCCACCAGCCACCAAGAAGGAAAAAAAAAAAAAGCATAAAATTAAGGATTGTGTTCATCAAAGTGCACTATAAAGCAAAAACAAAATCAGCCACTGGCTGGTTTTGTTTTGCTTTTTTATTTTTTTGGTATTTGTTAGTTTGTTTGCAGGACTTAAAACTGACAGAGGACTAGTATCACAAATATATAAAGAACTCCTAGAAATCAAAATGAAAAAAGGTGAAAATTGCTCCTTCCCCCATACATACAAATAAAACACTTGAATGAACATCTCTAAAAGAGGGAATTCAGATAGCTAATAAACACATGAAAAATATCTAACCTTATATATAGGGAAATGCAAGTTAAGACCAAATGAGATTTCATTAAATCCTCAACAGGAAAATATTAAACTGCCCGGCAAAACCAAATGCTTGCAATGATGAGGAGCAATGGGAACTCTCATAAAATGCTAGAAAGTGTGTCCATTGATATAACCATTTTGTATAAAATCTGACATCATTTAATAGCATTGAAAGTATGTATATCCTGTCACTCAGCAATTCCATTTTAGGCATATTCCCTAGAGAAACTTATGCACATGTAATCTATGGTACATGTACAAGAATGTTTACAGATAAATTGATCATAATAGCTACTAAATTAGAAAACAAACCAAATGCCCAATAACAGTTGAAAGAAAAATACATTGTGGTATATACTATGGAATCCTATGCAAAAATAATTATCCTTGGTTATAGGTACTCCTCAAAACATAGATGAATCTCACAAACATAAGATTGAGCAAATAAAGCTAAAAACAATGTAATGCATGCATCAGGATTCTATTTGTATAAATATCAAAAAAAAATCCCAAACTAAATCATATTATTTAGACATGCATACAGAGAGGGCAAACCTAGAAAGGAAAACAGCACAATCAGTGTTTTTAACTAGAGTTGAAAAGAGTTTGTGATCAGGTGGGGCACACAGAGGACTTCTAATCATGTTCTGTTTTCATGACCTGGGAGAAATTCATTAGTAATTGACTTCATACATATTTGTTATATTGTATAGTTATATTTCATATAATTTCCTGTATTTATACCTCAGAATTTTCTAAATGTTAAAAATGGAGATTTATCAAAAATTATCTGCACTTTCATGAAACAATTTATTCTCAAGATCCAAGATACCTATAGATTAATAATTCTACTGCACACTTATCTTTGGAATACTATACATTTGAGAATTATCATATGAGTTTGCCAGGCATTTACTATACTTATATTTTTAACTAAAACGAACTTCTCATCTGTTCTTCCATTAAATTTACTTCTACAAATGCTTTACTAAGCTTATCACAGTTTCTAAGCAATTGCAGTGCCCCGAAACATCTGGAAATTTTAAAAAATTAATTAATAGTAACATTTTAATTATTTTCAGAGTGTTGTCTGTAATCCTTTCTTTCTTGACAGTCCAAGAGTAAGTCTAGTAGTTTCTCTTTGGAGAATTTTTTCATCTATCCCTTACAATATTTGCACTTGGTAAGAATGAAGTTTCCTGAGATTAGTACAATTAACAGTTGATTTCCATGTGTTATCTCCAATGTCTCAATGATAAAGTAGAGTTAGAAACTTTCACTCATGTGACAATCTAATCTTTACTGGTTTCCATGATGCCTTTTACCTTTGTATTCTCTCACACTGACAGGAGTATTGACAGAGAATTTCACTGGTGTTTTCCACTAATTCTCCTGCCTCTGAGTTACCAGTCCTTGCAATGGCCAATAGCAAAAATACCCAAGTTCTGAAAGTAAAGCTTGCAAGTTCTGCTCACATTTATTTTCATTTGGTTTGGTAATCCTGCCTAGCCAAGTAATAATGAAAACAAGAATTTCTCTTAAATCGTCAACTTTTGTATCATTTTGACCACACTGAAGGTTAGTAACTTCCCTATATTGTAATCAAAGGTTAATTACCTCCTGATGAATGGCAAAACATTTTCTTTTCAGGAGATTTAGTACCTCTCAGAAAAACTTCATATCTCGATCTATCACTCTGTTTCTGACCCTGATGACCCTTAAATATAAAAAGAGAGTGAGCACATAAACATCATCTGTACACTTTAAGTTGGTTCCCATTCAACCTGTGATCTAATCTTATCAACCAATGAGTTGAATACTTTAAGAGTTATTGTTAAAACAAACAAATATAACCATTTTGAATGACCAGATCATTCAGAATATTTGTTCCTACAAAATAACTTTATTTATACAGAATAATCTACTTCAGTCTCTGGAAAAATAGTGATTTAGTCCTGAAGGTTCTTTTTGGTTTTTAATCACATAGCTGTCTTAAATGATGTACTTGTGTTTTAAGCTTTATTTATTGTAAGTGCTTAGTAACCCAAGCCACAAAATTGCAAAGACTCTATTCTTTTATTTTCCCAGTTTCTCTTTCTTCTTTTAGTGGTGCCAGTAACAAAAGGACATGTAACTTTATCCTTTCTGGTTGCTAATACTTTACCTTGCAGACTCTGGAATGACAAGTTCTACATTTGCTGCTATTTTTCACCAGTCTATTTCCTTTTGTGCTATCAAGTGGCTAGTATATGTTTCCTAATTACATTTTTAAATAAAGTTCCTTTAAGTTGATAGAGGTTAAAGAAATACCTAAGCCAAAATGTTTTGGACTCTGTTTTCTTAAAACAGGATTTGGTTTTATAGCTCCAGAAATGGGCCATTTCAAACTTTCCAGGATTTCTTTTCTATGGTTTTTTGTATGAAATACAAATCCTTTCATCCTTTGAAAAATATTTAGGTCATTATTATGTGAAAAATATAAAAAATGAATCAATCAAATATTTTATTTAATATATCCTGAGTGTATGCACAAAGTCTTCGAATGATTAACAATGGAATGATACAGAAGAAAAAAAAACTATAAATTACCATCACTGTGGGAAAAGGTTGGAAATCACTGACTCACAGGATTCAATAACAGTTCTTAATAAGCCAACTTGAAACTTAAAATTTGGATTTCTCCACTGCTTTTTGCATTCTCTCTCTATTCTGTCCTCATTTTAGGGAAGCATAGGATGTTTTCTCTACCTTATCAGAGCTTTATTCCCTGTCTTTTCTTAGTCTGTGATGAATTGAAAGAATGCTACTGTCCTACTAAAAATGATCACTATCCCCACCATTGACTAAAATTTCCCCCCCAAAAGGCATGGTAATTCAGCAAGTGACAACTCGCCCCCCCAAAAATGGCATGGTAATTCAGCAAGTGACAACTCCTACATATCAGAGAGCTTAGAAAATAGGAATATCCAAATTTTATACACAGAACATCTTCATAGTGTAAAGAAGGTTTTTTCACAATTTTAGCCCTCTCCTTGAACACATCCCCCCCAAAAGGCATGGTAATTCAGCAAGTGACAACTCCTACATATCAGAGAGCTTAGAAAATAGGAATATCCAAATTTTATATACAGAACATCTTCATAGTGTAAAGAAGGTTTTTTCACAATTTTAGCCCTCTCCTTGAACACACTGCAGTGTTTCTGAGTTCCATTTAAAATGTGGCATCATGTCTTGAATACACCACATTGTATGGTTTGCCAGCACAGAGTAAAATAGGTCTATCACTGTGTTTGTCTGCATATGGTACTTCAGCCCACAAATCTTTCTCACGTGTGTTCTCTTAAGCCATCTAACTCATCTTAAATTTGTGCAGTGAGAGTTAGGGTCCTAAATCACTCCTATTAACTATAAGCTTAACAGGACAGAATGCCAACCAATCAATTTTTAACACTGATTTCATCATCTGATAGATATAACCCTGCTGTTTCACATCTACAACCTTATCAAGGTCTTAATTGAAAATACTAAACAAAGATAAGTACGGTAAGTTAATTTTAATCAGTAATCTTTGTACATGGTTCTCCAACAAGTTATAAATCCACCTTGCTGTTTTTCAGCTCAGATTTCTCCACCAGTACCCAGAGAGTCGACCAAATGCTTTGTTGAGCACTATCAGGGAGCTACATAGGAGCACTAAGTCCACACTATGCCTGTGATCCACAATCAAAAAAGGGAATGATTTGTGCTTTTTTTCTTTTTATTCCATAAACTCAGGGATTACCATTTGATTTTGAGTTCATACCACCAATCTTTTAATAATGTGTTCTGAAATCTTTCCCGAGACCAGTAACAAGTTTGCAGAATTTACTTTCTTGTGAATTTCAAAAACAAATCTGCTCTTCAGGTATCTACAAGTTTCTTTACAACACTTTATAGATTATTACGCAGAGGCTCAACGATGCCATGCACACATTCTCAGTGTTCAATTCTGTAATTTTTTTCTAAACTAGGAAACTGAGATGAACTTAAAACATTCAACAATTCAGAGTAAACTGCTCTGAGAGAGAGAGAGAGAGAGAGAGAGAGAGAAGTATATTTACCAAAGGAAAGAAAGGGACTTACACTTGAATGTAACTAAAATGCATTTGGATTTAGGTGAAAAAAATGCAAACGGTTTTCACTATAAAACCCTGCTAACACATATTTTCTTCTGTGAAGTTCTTTTCTTCTCCCCTTGCATGAACAACAAAACCTGCTTTGAACCAAGGATCTGATATAACCAGATATTTTAGTGTGACTTTAAGTCAATGTGCTCTCTTTCAAAGGGAGTATTTGTGTTTTAATCCCCATCTCTCTTATCTTCAAGTGTGGAATTTAAATCTAGGTCCTTTATTAAGGGAATTTCAAGTAGCAGAGAGCAGGTCTGGGGAGGAGGGGGGAGATTCAAGGAAAATGGGAGGGAAGAAGTTCTCCTAGTTACACCTAAGATCACAGCACCTAATACAACCTCTTCTTTGGACTCATGACTAAAAACCACCTGGACCAAAAATGAGCCGAAAGTTCAAGAAAGATAATAGATCTGCTCTAAGCATCAACCAAGTTTTGATGCCTTTGTATCTGAAATATGAGTTTGAAAATATACGCTTCTATTTATCTTCAAAAGCATGAATCTTAAATTTCTGTCAGTAATTTAGCACGTGCTGTTAAAAAGAATGCAAGACGGACCCTGGAGATGAAAGCTGAAAGTCACTGCAAGTTCAGCTCAGAACATTTCAGAGGTTGGGTTTCAGTCCTTTTACTATCTCCTTCTCACAGTAGTTACCACGTATTTACTAATTTAGCAGTTATTATGGTTTGGAAGCTTAACAAACATTTTCACGTAATTTGAATCTAATAATAAGTATAATCTTTGTAATATCCCCTATTAAATTGGATTTTTAGTCTTTCAAATAATTGCCCATGTAGTAAACCTCCTGGAACGTTTGTTGTCTACGAGCCTGCAACGACCTTTCTTAAATCAATCCTTCTACATAATTTTAGATGAAAAAATTTTACTCTAGTGTCACTTCACTAGTAAAATGGACCATGTGAGATATTTTATTAACTGCTAGCTCAATAACATGTGTGTTTTAGGTCAGATATTAATGCAAAAAAATACCCAGAAAAATTATTCAATGTCCTGAGCAATGAGATATCTGACAGATAATCATAATAAAGAAAAGATAAGGTTGAAAGCATTAGGCATAGATCCAAAATTTTGATGACTTCATTTGCAATTCCAGGAAGTTAGTTTGTTGTGAATACTTTTCTTTTTGTTGCATCAGATATTTTTGAAATTAAAAAAGCCCCTGAGACATGACAAAGAAAATTAATGGTATCTTAATATACCACTGGTAAATAAGAAAACAGATTTGAATAGTTATCACCTATTCCAATCGTGAATTTGTTGTAAAAATTCTGATGCAACCTTTTTTAGGTTTAAAAAAATAAAATTGACTTAACCTATTGGAATGTTTCTTTTGGAACTTAGAGTAGGAGATATGTAGGCAGAGCCACAAACTTCTAATTCCAAATTATAGTCATTCTATGGTTACTATTATGTAAAAAATGGGGGGGAAGTTGATTTTATAAAGTGGCAGTAAGTTTATGAAGAATTCTAAATATAGCTCTTATCATCATTCTAAAGATATTTGTGAAATTACAAATATAGAGAAGGGGAGAATGCCTGTTTCTTGAATATGGTCAAAATAAATGTTTGGGGATACATTTTAAGTTGAGAATGCATTTTTACACAACGGATTAAAATATGTTTCTCATTTAATCTTCATGAATATATAACGTAGGATCATTATTGTTCACATTTTACAGTTGAAAAAACTAAAGAGACAGATCAAATAACTGGCCTTCACTTATCCAGTTACCTAGCTAATTATCGATGGAGGCACGCATTGAACCCACAGCTCACAGTGTTAGCCACAGCACCTATGCTGCTAATATTTAGAGAAGATGAAATGCACCCACAGTGCTTACGCTACAGAAATGAAAAGTGGATGATGATAGATTACAGTGCAATGACAAAATGACAGCTAATATAAAATAGCAAGGAAGTAGCAAAGACAGACCTAGAAAGAATCAAATATTAGGAATAATTCTAAAAGAGTCCCTAACACTAATATGGTACCACAAAGGTAAACCACATCAAAGGATGAGTGGAGAACAACTTAAATACATTTTATTGACGTTAATAAAAATAAATAAATCAGAAATATATTGAGATTAGTAATTTAAAGAAACAATTGAACAGTTATGGATGTCAAAGAGAAAATGTGGGAATGAAATGAGGATTCTTTCCAAAGGAACAAATATAAACAATGGTCAGATCAGACCAAGGAGAGGAGATGTGATGTGTCAATTAGACAAAAGAACAGAGGAGAAAATCATGTACTTGATGTTTATATGTATTTTATAACTAATTCTGGAAATAATCCACCATTGGATTGAATTGAACTGAATTTGGTCTAAATAAGAATTTCTAGATGCTTTGGTAACAATAAGCACTGTGGTGGAGTTCAAGAACTCATCTTCCAGTCTGGCTTTGTGGCCATCTATGTAACCTCAGGCAATGACTAAGCCTGCCCAGTCCTCAGTTTCCTATTCTGCAGAGAAGGGAGAAGGGTTGGGAGACTGTCTAAGCTCATCCTATGGGTGTAAGCAATTTCTGAGCTGTATTTCACTAGTTCATTATTTGAACATAGCAATGGAAGAAACATGAGAAAGGATAATGAGCTAGAATAACATTTATGGCAGTGTTACAAATGAAATGTGTCAAAAAGTGTTACAGTAAACAGAATGACTATTTATAGCTTAATATTTGTCTATGTTCCTCCTAAGTATTTACTAATTCTTTTTTATTTATGGTGAATTATTTTAATATACCCAACTTTAACTGCCAGCTTGAATGTCAAAGACCACATATGTTGGGAGCCTGAAGCCCCACACCCCTTCTTGTGAGACCACTCCTACGTGACAATCTGCTCAGATGGCCGTGCTTTACATGATAACTGCCTCGAAATCTTTATGCCAGAAACTGATTGCTCCTGGCTATGCAAGTTAATTTGCAAGTGACCTTTTATCCTTCTCTAGAAACTGTTTAACCATAAACATTCTGGGTGGCAACATTTACTTTGAATGTCCTGTCTTTGTCTCTCCTCAAGATATTATCATATCTTTACATTCCAGACCCTTTGCAGCATGCCTGCCTTCTCCTATATAAGATGTAACCTAAGAATCAATAAACGAGACTTGATCAGAATACTGTCTTGTCTCAATTTCTCGTGTCTCTTGTCCCATCCAATTCCCACTCCCCCCTCCAGGGTCTGCGTTGAATATCCCGCGGGTCGGGACATTTTTGGCGCCCAAACGTGGGGCCTGGATACGGGGGATCCCGTGAGGAAGAAGGCACGGAGAAAAAAGGGGCGGCCGCCCGAAATTAAAGAACCTTGGCTTCGCAGGAACCTGCTGCATTGTTACTGAGGTTAGTGATTGTGTCTGAATATGGGGCAAGAATTAAGCCGTCATGAAATGTATGTAAAGCAATTACAAAAGGCACTCAAGACGCGAGGAGTAAAGGTTAAGACAAGTGATTGTTGAGATTTTTTTGATTTTGTTAGAAACTTGTGTCCATGGTTCCCTGAGGAAGGAACTATAAATTATAAGAAATGGGTCAGGGTTGGCGATGCTTTGCAAGATTATTAGTCGGCCTCTGGCTCAGGGAGGCCCGACACACATAGGGGAAAAAGAAGCTTCAGAGGTAGGCAGTGTGTTTGAAAGTCCTGCCCAGAGCTTTGCTAAAGTTTGTTTAATTTCTCAGAGCCTTAGTTTCCTAGTCTGTGAATGAGTATTATTTATTTCAAGGATTATGATGAGGATTAATGAAATAAACAATGTAAGTGAGTTAGCCCAATGACTACCACCTGGTAGGGGTTTTAATAAATGGCAGTCATTACCAGGGTGCTTCACCCAGTGTGGCTGGTGAGTAATGTGAATTGGCCTTATCAGGTGAGCAGCAATCCATGCAGATCGAAAGACTAAGAGAAATAAACCAGGCAAGTGTCCATTTTCCTGGGTTTATGCAGACTACAAAGTGGAAGTATGCCAAAAAAAAAAATCTAGGAAGAGATAGATGACAAAAATACAAAGAAGTCAACACAGGAGAATGCAGATAAATGTGGGAGAAAAATGCTAAGCTAAGAGGAAAACTATTTTGATTCTGATTCAAGTATGTAGCTGAAAAATCCATGACCCTTCCCAAGCAGTATAGATGGTGGTCACCAAGTTTAAGTGTACAGTCAATGTCAATTTTAAAACAGAAGACTTTAGCTACAACAGGAATATCGTTGCAAATAGTTGGTTCATTTTAAATAAGAAATTTGCCCACATGCTCTGCTGCCCCCTACATAAAAGCAGACACCAAAGAGAAGGAAAGCCCCAAGGCTCCCCAAAGTCTTTACACATATCCCAAAGTAACTGCTTTATAAGGTCATCAAGGGCATCTCAAGCTGTAAAGGCATCACTTCGTTCTGCAGGGACTAAAGTGAGTACTTAGGAACCAGTGACAAACTCTACACAGGAAATGCTTAAGGTTGAGAAATGTATGCATGTAAATGTTCACAGATGAATTCATATAAACCGCACTTTCTCTTCTTCCTGCTTTCATTCCTGCTCTTCTCTGCCTGAAGAGCTCTGCTTTTCACAGTTTATGCAGTCTCCGAGTTTCAGCTCCAATGATACCATCTTTGTAAAGATTTTTTTTCTCCAAAACCATAATCCGCATGATTATTTTCACTCACTGGAGCCTCCCGTGTCATCATTGAAACTTTCCTTCTGAGGGGGCCGGCCCGGTGGCGCACTGCTATAGTGCACCGCTTGGGAGCGTGGTGGCGCTCCTGCCGAGGGTTCGGATCCCACATACAGACCGATTTCCGCTCACTGGCTGAGCGAGGCGCGGGAGCGACACCGAGGGTTGCGATCCCGTTGCCGGTCCCGGTCCGGTACGGGGGCAACACTGAGGGTTGCAATCCGTTGCCGGACACGGAAAAAGACAAAAAGGAAAAAAAAAAAAAAAGAAACTTTCCTTCTGATATATATTTTGCTTTATATTATACAGTTAGTTGTTTACCTCTCTTTCCCTCATCAGCCTATAAACTCTAGGATAGAGACATTGCTTTATCATTCTTCGATCATCACCATTGCTGAGTACACATTTTCTCATGTTGTAGGGGCTCATCATTTGTTGAGCAAATGCTGTGGTTGCAAAAATTTATCAACAGTGCCCTATAGTTTTAGATGCTAAAGAATGTGACAAAAATTTATTAGCAGGATTATTGCAAGGTGAGGAAAGGGACTATCACAACAGGGAGATGTGGGCAATTATAGTAGAGAGAACCCTGTGACCATAAGATTGGCGAGTATCTCAAGGGTTAGGCAAAGAGAGTTTCTGCAGTATGGAGGATCAAACAAGGCTGTAAAGAACAAGGTGTTGGCAAGTGGGATGAAAGGGTGGTAGGATCAGAGAGCAGATCACAGAATGTTTTACGTAGAAGCCAGCCTACTCTCAAGAGAGCTTGGGTGCAGCTCAGGCTGAAGATGAGTCAAAATTCAGGGGACTGAAGGAAGGAGAGAACCTTAACCAAGGTTTCATTAATAAGCATTTTTATTCTGATTCATCAGAGGTAACAAATAGTTCAACAAATCATTTATGAGGCAAAGAATGAGAATTTGCAAGGTCTGTGTCTGTCCTTATTATAGGTAAGCAAGGGGCATCCCTGAGTTGTATCCAAGTCATGTGCAGAAGGATAGCAATTTGCAACAAGCTGTTTCCCAGAACACAAAAGAGAAGGAGAGTTTACTAACTATCTCTATTTTCCAGTAGCACTAGTCTCAGATAAAATTCAATATTGTCAGGACTTAGCAATTTCTGAAATAATATTGTAGCTATGATTGGAAATGATCAAAGAATGTATAAAAATTGCAAAAATTTTATCCAAGAGCAAGACAAATTATCTCACTGTATATGCTTGAAAGGATGGTGGCTCATTAAATCCCTCTGAGTCCAGCTCATTTAACAATTACACAAGTAAACACACAATGGTATGTACAACTTCAGGGCTTTCTCAGATCCCAGGCAGAATGAGGACCCCGGAACTAGAATATCTCAGGGAGTGCAGCAAGGGAAGACTGGAATCAGAAGCGGCAACATGCTTATCCAGGCAGCTTTTTTGGTTTTCTGAATTAGATAAATAAGATATGAGATTTGCCTTACAGGAGCATCTACTCTATGAGGAAAATTTAAAAAAACAAATGTAAACAAATTATTATAATATAACAGTAACATGCAAACACCAGAAGAGATGCAGGGATTCAGAGAAAAGAGGAATTTCCAGAACCCAAAGGGCTATGAGATTCAGAGGAAAGAAGCATGATTCTTTTCCTGGGAGCATCAGGAAAGGCTTCATAAAGAATAGTATAGAGCTGATCTGGTCCTGTTCAGGATTAGAAAACATGGAGAGAGAAGTTCTCTGAATTAATGTCTGTGTGTCATACAGTGTTTACTAAAAGATAAGTAACACAAATGTGCTAATTTGAAGCTACTGTAAGTTGAAGTTACTGTTGAAACTCAAAACAACAGCAGCAGTTCTTTAGAACTTATACCAACAAAGAATTCTTTTAGTAGAGAAGCATTTCATCACTGACATTGTTTAGGGTAATAACTGCAGGATCAATAATAAGCAAATCATCTTTCAGTCATTTACATTGTTGCTTTTAAAATCCTTATAATTTAAAATGCACTCCTTTACTTTCTGTAACCAAAGAGACAGTTTCTACTGTCTGCCCTTGAATCCTTCACAGGGAAGGGAAATGAAAATGGTAACTGGCATTTCATAAGTATCAACACCTTGAGAAACAGGATGTTAGATTCTCATGTAACAATAATCCTTCGAGTAGATTATTAATTCTCCGTGTTAAGATGAATATTAGAATCAATTGCCAAAGATTACACAGCAAAGTAAATGATGAAACTGGAATTCAAACTGAGGTTTTTCTGATTCCAAAGCATATACTATCTCCACTCTCCCACACAGTTTCTTGATAGAGGGTGGGACGGAGATGAGTTCAAGGCTAAGGAAAAATTTAAATGAGATGTAATTGAGCCTGAGTCTTGGTAACTGGGGAATGGAGAGAAAAACATGGTGGGAAAGTGATATTGCAAGGCCAGAATGGACAACATATTGCATGTGGGGATGAAAGAGATGGCAAAATCCAAGTTTAAATGCCTGGGAAGAACAGAGCCAGACAATATTTAAGAAATCAATACCTAGCAGTTGCCAAAACCTGACTGAAATTACAATGAGATGGAGAAAAATCTACCTACCAGAACTCCTATTAGAGAGATCTATATATGTGGAGTGAATACCTTAATAAGCTACTTGGGAGTGATAAGAGGCATTCTCTAGAAACAATAGATGGCCACAAATTGCCTCCTAAGAGGGGGAGTCTAGTTAACCATTGAACTTTTGCTCTTCTTAGTAGGAAATGCAAGTGGGGAGGCAGAGCTGAATTGCTCAGGAGGGCAGAGAAGAATCTAAAGCAGCTGTGGTTTTCAGTGCCATGTATCATGCATTCCTTCTATAAGCTCAGTCTCTCTTCTAAATAAAGAATAAAAAATATGTTTTCAAATATAATGGCTTGAAGTATCACCAGATTACTAGCTTTCCAAGTGCACCTACATAGGAAAAGTATTACTTTAAAAATAAATTTGATGGATTAGATAGAAAAAGGAGCATGTTTGCAAGAGCTAAGCTGCATAGCCATGCATGTAGACTCATAAGCAATTTAGGGCTACTTTGTTTGTGCCATTTGGATTAATGGCATTTTCCCAGGCAACATAATCCCCAGGACGGTTCTTCCCAATACTTATGTTTCTTTTCTTATGTGGGTGGTATCGTGTTCTTTTTCATCTCATCTGTTATATCCTCTGGTCTTTACTGATAAGAATAGGGTAAATTGTGCTTACTGTCTTGCAATCCTGATTGTATTCCCATTGAGCCCCACTGGCCACCTGCAGAGAGGAGACTGCATTGCCAACAACTGCCACTATGGGGCAGCAGGAAGCTATTTCCCTGCAAATTTCAGTATCGCTGGAATTCATAGTCCTAGGACTGAACACTCTCATTTGATATCTATTTAGATTTTTTTTTAAAAAATCACTTTATATGACTGATTGTTATATGATAGGTCTGTTTGCCTGACTTTTAAGTCTACATAAAGTTATAAAAATTCTATTCTTACTCTCTATGTAAAGAAACTTAAATAGCTTATATCTTAGTCTATAATGACATATACCAATATGGCTGGATAATTTATATCAATTATTGACAGAATTCTGAGACTCATTTAAATTTTGAAAAGCTTACCCTTTCCCACATCTTAAGCCACTTAAACGTCAGTCACTAATAGCTAACATTTACTGAGCACGTACGTATTACACAGTTCTAGGCACTTTATACACATGGGCTCATTTAATCTTTACAACTGTATGAGGTAGCTTTGATTTTCAACCCTTTTTCAGATGAGAAAACTAATCAGAAATGACAAAATATTCCAAAGACCATACAGCTAGTAGGGGGTGCTCAGATTTGAACACGGGTAGGATTGCTTGGCCCAAGTTCCCATGCTCTGAACCAACACTCTTTTTGCTCATAAAATCTGAGGCAGGCCCTAATAACAATAAGAATATAATTTAATAATTTTAAAACATAATAAATTCCACTGTTGTACCATGAAAGTCTACCAATATTAGGGGATGTGACAGGTCAACAAAAATTACAAGTTCTGAGATGATTCAGCAAGACCCATCCCTGAAATACAGAGAAAACTAAGAAACACAGGAAGAAAAAAAAAAAAAAAAACACTTCCAAAGCGTTAAGGATTCCAGAGGCTGTAATAGCAGGTTTGCAATCAAGGGCCACCATAAAGAAACAGCAGGAGGGGGGTAGGTAATCTCGGTCATGCTGCGAGTGCACAAGCCTTTAGTTTAGAATTGTGTCAAACCACCCAGAAAGCTGTGTTTAAACTTTGTTCCATTTCAGAATGGTCGTGGGATTTTTTCTGAAGCCAGAAAACTGAAGATCAGCTTAGAGTACTTGATTCAACAATATCCATTTGAAAAACTCGACTGGGTTTTTGCTAACAGGGTTTACTCAGGATAAGTCTCTTTTAACATCATAAAATAAAAATAAATAAATAAATGAAATTATTCACACAATTTAGCAGCAAAAAGCTTTTGAACCTACCTCCCAAGTAAAACTACAACATTCTTCAATTCTGTTTTCTGGTAGGTCAATCAATCTGGCCTTTTAAAAAAAGGAGGAAGAAGTACGTGTTTAAATAAGCTGCTTCAATGTTCCACTGCCAAATTCCCTTTATGCATTTGAAGAGAGATCCATTTAGGCCATTTGTGCTCTTTCTCTTTCGTTCACATCTATGGGTGGAACTTGGTTTTTTTAGAAGCAGAACAAAGTCTATGGGAGTACGGTTTGTGCAATTATGTTTCCAAGCAGGAAAGCCAAATTGAGGTTTGGAAGAACTAAATGAAAATGGTGTTGGCAGAAATTTCCATGGTAAGTTGATCCAATATGAAAATGGGTGTTTTATTTTTGTATAAGCTATGTCTTTCAACCATCCTTCTGAATCCTGATTGATTCATGCAAATCAATGAAAGACCAGATTTTTCGGGATAGAGAATCAGAAACACTATTTAGATATTTAACTTTAAAGAAAGGACACTGATTTGGGGTAATTTTGCTCTTATGGAATAAAAGACGGAAAAAACCAAGAAACGGGGAAATGTAGAGGTTTCCTTATTTCTCCAAGAAATAGCCTTCGACCTGAAAGCTGAAATCCTGTGCTCAGTGGTTTCCACTGAGGACTAGTTGAACAGCAATATCAGACTAGCTCCATCATGGGTTGCTTCCAAGAGTAGCCGGTAAACACCTCTCAATGGAATCAATACTTTTTTTGTTTTAAAAGAGTGCTTGTATCAATGATAGCAAATAACTCTCTTCTCTCTATTTAATATTGATATTTCTATTTAATACAAAGATACTAGTTAGGTAACTTTAGAAGAAATGAATTTGTAAAGCACATTTTCTGATTGCCTTTTCCTCTGGTAATGACCCAGAACCTTTTTAACTCCACTTTATGTTCATCTGCTTATGAAAGCACTAATTCTCTTACTCATTCTGAATGCTAAATGATCCTAGTATCTCTCAATCAAATCTGGTTTCTCATAATCCCCAATGTCAAGACTGCTCCTTTCCAGCTTTCCCCCCTGAGCAATTCTGACTGTTTTTACAAAAGGAATCACCACACACTATCCTTTCTGCCCTAGCTTGCCCAGAGCCCTCAATCTGGGTGAAAGACATTTATTCTATGACCGGGATTAAACATATTTCCTCTCATATTCATCAAATATTTTCAAAGCTCAGTGTGATTTTGTTACAAGGAAAATCATGAACTTTCTCAAAATTATCAGTGTCACTAAAGTGAGACTCCCAGATATGCTCTCACTTGAGATGAAAGCAGAACTGAAACCCCAAATCCCTTGAAAGAAAAGAATAGTTCCTTTGTATGTGTTAATTGCAAACACACAATAAAGTTCAAAAATGAATTAAGGCTATGTTTCAACAACGAAGAAACAAAGACTAGAAAGAAAAAACAGAAGAATTTAATGATTCCTATAAAAACATCCTGTGTGAAAATACTGCCACCCACCATCATTTTTTCTCTCTTCTTTCTTTTCTTTTCTTCTGCTAACTACAGCATAGTTTTCAAAGAATTTTTGGCATCTCCAGATGATAAATTATGTGAATTATTGTTGGATCAAAATTCCTTTGAAATAGCTGCAGGTGTTCAAGATCCTGTCAGAGCAAATGTATTTTAAGTACACTGAAGATGCTGACATCCAGCCATTTCTTAGGCTTCTTTGAGGTAGAGCTCCTGTTGGGAGTGGCTTTGTTTAAAATTGGAGTGGCTTTGTTTAAAATTGGAGACATATGGAGCACTACCCAGTGAAGAAAGGAGGAAGCCTATCCAATTGGCACAGAATTAGAATCTGACTCCTGGTTTGAATCCTTATTTGAGGGTCTTTCTTTCTGCTAATTATTCTCCCCTTTATTTCTCCTTAATCCATAGCAAAATGCCACAAGAAGGTATCTCATTGTTCAGTTAGGAACTACAGCTTCTTAGAAACATAATTTAACTGAACATAATACTAATAATGTTATCTGCATTGGAAAAATTATCTGTATCCACATTTTATTTTCTTTGGGGATCCTCTATAGAAAAGGAGTATACGATATCGTTTTTTAAATTAGTATAAGAAGTAAAACCTAGCAGGTACTTCTGCTTATTGAAAGAATGGATGAATGAATGAATGCTATCTTGTATTTGAAGAAAAGGGAACTAAATGTAACAGTGTACTTCAGAAAGTTCACAGAAAAGTAGATTTAAAAGGTAATGTAAATCTTTCCATGAACTTTTTGAAGTACCCTCGTGTATAGCAAGTCATGAATTATGTGTTATAAGTATATCATGTCTCATTAAATTACTGTATAATACATAATAGAAGATAATTATTATTGCTTGTATTAAGAAAATTGAGGGTCAGAAAACCTAAGTTGTTCAATATCACAGAAATAATAAGTGACAAGAAAAGATCTTTTCAGCTTTACTTCGGTCCTTCCAATGGCCACTCTCTATTTTATTCAAATTTCCAAACGAACTATTGTAGGCTTTGATATTGTCTCTACTTATAAAGGTTGAACCATAATTGCTAGTATTTAACTATTTTTGACTAACAAAAATGTTACCCAAAGTAATGTTTATTTCTATGTCATATCCTGTCTTCATTATTTCTTTCCCTATATTTTTCATTTACTCTATTGTACTTCTAACTTTTTAAGTTTAAACATACTGTTTGTTATTTTTTTCACCTCTTTTTCTGTTATATACATGAAATTTATAAATTACAAGTACCTGGACAATATCCCACAAATTTTCATAAAAAATATTTCCATTATTATTTAGTTCCAAATATTTTTTATTTTTGGTTCTTTAACTCATGGGTTATTAAAAGCTACACTTTGAATTAACCAAATGTATTTTAAATATTTTTGTGGATTTCTAAAATTGTGCCATGGTCAAAAAGTGCTCTTTATGATACCAGTTCCTTAACATCACGAGATTTGCCTTATGAACCAACATAGAGCCAAATTTTAGAAACATTCCCTGTGTTCTTAATAAGAACGCATATATCCCAATTGTTAGGTACAGGGCCCTATAGTTATTTGTGTTGCTCAGTTTGTCGATAGCCACACTAATTTTGGTCTGCTTGATATTTGAAGTACAAAGAGCTTAACATCATGAGATTTGCCTTATGAACCAACATAGAGCCAAATTTTAGAAACATTCCCTGTGTTCTTAATAAGAACGCATATATCCAAATTGTTAGGTACAGGGCCCTATTGTTATTTATGTTGCTCAGTTTGTCGATAGCCACACTAATTTTGGTCTGCTTGATATTTGAAGTACAAAGAGATAAATGTATTAAAATGTCCTATTCTTACGGTGGATTTGTGAATTTCTACTCGTAGTTACTTATGTCAATTTCTCTTTTAATAGACGTGTGTTTGACCAAACAACTGGGCATCATAGCCCAGCCAAGTTGACACGTAAAATAAATCTCCACGTGATACTATTAAGTGACTACAAGTTTACAATTCATAGAATTCATATAAGTTTAATTTCTTAAGTATCAAGTGATTAATTTTATTTCTAATAATATAAACAATAAAATCTGAAGGTAATCAGCATAATATTAGAAGTTTAAAATACTCTTTTCTAATCACCTCACTCCTAACTTATGTTTTTGTCCATTGTCCTACCTCTATCTTGTTTTTCAAGTAAGCTCCAAATAGATATTATTATTTTTGCTATATACATTTATTTTTTGCAAAGTTTTTATCGACGTATTTTTAGTTAATTTGTTCACTATTAATTTTTGAGTTTTGGACCTTCATTATGGGATTATTTCCCTGTGTTCTCAATTTACTCTTTAGGAGTTTCTTTAGTGAGTTTCCATGGGTAATAAGTCATTTATTTTGTCTATTAATGGCTTTGTTTCAACACTCCTCTTTGTGATAATTCAAAATAATATGAAGTCCTAGGCTGACAGCTGCTCTCCAGTCTTTCCTTCTCTCTTGTTGGAATTCTGCTGTCCCTGTAATTATTTGCAGACAACGTTTCCCTCTCTGGGTGCTTTTAAGATGTTTTACTTTTCTCTATTTTACTATTGTTTTACTATACTATAGATAGATGTATATTCCTTTTTATTTATCTTGGTTGGGATTCATTGTAATTGTTTTGCTTCTTTATTTCACCAGTTCTGGAACATTCTTAGTCATTCAGTCTTTGAAATAGACTTTCCCCTCTTCTTTCTATTCCATTTTCCATAACTTCAAGCAGATAAATATTAAAACTTCTCATTCTCTTTTGCATATTGCTTAACCATATTTTTATATTTCCCATCTTTTTCTCCTTTAGCGTAACATTCTAGTTAATATCTTAGGCTCTGACGTCTAGTTTAACAGTTCTGGCATTCTACTTTGCTATTTTACCTCTCCAAGAGTTATATTTTTATTTTTTTAATTTCATGGCTATATTTTTATTTTATATAAGTTCTAGTATGTTATTTTGAAAATCTGTATGTTTTTTATAATATACTATCCTTGCTCAGATGTTTTATGCATTTTTTGTATATTGTAAATAGTTATATCATATATGAAATAGTATCATTTTTGTATATTGTAAATAGTTATATTGTATATGAAATAATATCAGTGTTTGAAGTCATTTTGGAACTAATTCTCCTATTTGTTTTTGTTTTGGTTTTGTTTTACTCTGTTCAATTTATACTTCTTCTTTATTGTGTTTCATAATTTAGGATTGTGAGCCTATCTTTGAATGTCTGGCCTTCCCTGCAGAGATCCTGCCAGGTCTGAGTTTAGGATTTTTGTTTGCTTCTCTCAGGTGTCCTTAGGTACTACTTTACTACTCTGGGATCATCGAATAAATGTCTTGCTTTGGCTGTCCTTGATTACAAAGTGGAATTATTTCAAACTGAAAGTCTGCATGAGAGCATGTCTGCCTTTCAAAAAAATTTTAAGGAAATTTTTGCTGCTTCCAACCCAGAGCCCAGGCTGAGATAAAAGATCTTTCTTACTGGCTTCCTTTGCTACCATGGATATTTACCCTTAGTCTTCCATTTCACAGAGAGTATGGCCTTCTAGTGGTCCTGACTTATGCAGAAATATCACTTCAAACTTCTTGCTTTTCGTGAGTTCAAGACCATATCTCCTGTCCCTGCATGACTAATAGGACCCAGGATTCTCAGCAGAATCAGCTACATAATTTGTAGGTCCATTGCAAAGTGAAAATGTGAAGTCCCTTGTTCAAAGAGCAGGAAAAAGGTGTCATTAAAGTTACTAAAATATCATATCTTTTCCCTTCTTCTGTAATCTCTATCTTACCCTGTGATTTTTTTTTTTTTTTAATTTGCTTTCATACTCCTTCAAGCATGGAAGTGCTCACTGGGTGTATGCAGATCCTCAGAGTCACCTAAGAACCTGCCCTATGGCTTGACATGCACAGTCCAGCTGCTACTGGATTTCCCCTTCTGCCAGTACCACACCAATGTGCCATTGTTGGAAGTTAACCTCCTTTTCCCCCTGGCCCACCTCCCCAACATGTGTCAGATGAGCAACCCCCAAGGGAATATAACTTCCATGATGAGACAAAATAAGTAAGTGCCTGTTTGTGCCTCTCATTGGCCAAACCCAGGGAGTCTCATAGATACAGCATATAAATGTCAACATTTTGAGGCACAAAACACAATAGAGAAAGATGAACTGTGCTTTCTGAGGAACACAGTTGCCAATTTAAAACTTTAGGAGCTTTCTTATATACGAGTGGAGGGGAGGAGGGTTTCTTGGAAAAATAGTGAACTTGCAAAATTGTGCTCATAGTTTTTCAAGGTAATGATCAATGAAACTGATCAGCAACTGCTTGTTTAGAAAAGGCTTAAACTTTTCTTTTTGCCATAGTCTTCACTTTGTCAGTTATTTATATTACTATATTTAAGTTAGCAGCTTGGCCTTGTAGGCTTCTGTGTTTGTGACTTGTAAATTTTCAAGCTGTGATAAGTGTCATAAGGAAGGTAGTCTACGCACAAGCTAACGTGCTTAGTCCTGCTTGGGGAAATAGAGGAAGGATTTCTAGAAGGTTTGATGTTTGAATTGAGTCTTAAAATACAGATTTAACAAGGTGGGTAATATGAAGAGGGCATGCCAGGCAGAGGAAACAATATTAATGAAGACTTAAAATTGCTTTACCATAGTTAAAGAAACTAGAAAGTATTGCAACATGGCTGGAGCACCAGGTTCTTGGAGTTAATGGTGGAGAAGAGAAAACAAAGGCAATCAGGAGCCACGTAACATAAGGTCAGGGCATGATGCCCAGGAATTTGCTCCTCGTTCCGTAGAACACTGTTTCGTACTTGTGGGATGTAGGGTGGTCATCAAATCAACCATGAAACTACTGATCATAATCACCTGNTTTTTTTTTTTTTTAATTTGCTTTCATACTCCTTCAAGCATGGAAGTGCTCACTGGGTGTATGCAGATCCTCAGAGTCACCTAAGAACCTGCCCTATGGCTTGACATGCACAGTCCAGCTGCTACTGGATTTCCCCTTCTGCCAGTACCACACCAATGTGCCATTGTTGGAAGTTAACCTCCTTTTCCCCCTGGCCCACCTCCCCAACATGTGTCAGATGAGCAACCCCCAAGGGAATATAACTTCCATGATGAGACACATTCAGGACCTAGATATAGGGTGGGTGAATGGTTTACCCCTTTTACCTCACCGATTGAATTCCCTATAGTGCTGCCAGTCCAGGGTGAGGACAGCTACCACCATATTCCCACCAGTCCCTGCCTTTCCCCATTTCTGTGCCCTGGCCCCCATTGTGGGCAAAAGGTGTCAGTGGCTGCTGGAGTAGGTGGTGCAAGGGAGGCCTTCTGGGGCCCAGATTGCCTGTGTTGGGTTGCAGCAGTTGCCTGTAGATGGGGGCTGGGATAGAAAGGTGGTGTGAGGCCAGGGTACCAGGGGTGGGAGACTGTGCGGTGTCCAGGGTATTCAAGAAGGTGGCAGGGGGCAGGATCATGCTTGAGCTGAGATTCCAGGTCCTCATCTCTTGCTCTATATTCTCACTGGACTTCAGTTATAAGCCACAAACTCTAAGATAAAATTACTAAGAATTTCAAGAGGGAAACTACACAGCATTAAACTCCAAGCATAAGGCCCTTCTAAGCATGGCAGAACTGGCCATCCTGACTCTCAGTTCCTAAGACTGACAAAGGCTTTCAGAGGAAGTAGTTACTGGAGCCCAGATAGATATGTGTAGAGAGATGCCCAGCAGGAGCTATGTCAGGACAGGGACACAGCCAGTATATCTGGGGAGTGGGTGTCCAAAGGAATAAATACCTTGACTTCACTTTCTTTCCCCCAAT
>NW_007736081.1:46555-61577 GCF_000696425.1 Galeopterus variegatus
TACTTGTGGGATGTAGGGTGGTCATCAAATCAACCATGAAACTACTGATCATAATCACCTGAGAAACTGTTAAAAATGAGTACTTCTAGAACCCAATTCAGACTCCATGAATCTATGCTGTTCATTCATTCGTTTTAGGATTCTGATGACTATCCAAGTTTAGGGATCTTGGATACAAGTTTTCAAGTGCTACCACGTGATATCTACTAGGTGAGTGCCATACAAGATTTACCTTTAAGAAAGATTATTCTAGATACAGTAAAATAGCCAGAGATTGAGAGAATTATAGGCTGATAATTTATTCAGAAATTTACTATCATAATCTAGAAGAAAAAAGGGGAGTTTAGTGAAGAGGAAGAGATGAATGAATTCAAGACTGATTACAGAGGTAAAATTAAGAAGGCAGCGACCAATTAATGAAAGGGGAGAGTTAGTATACATTTTAGATTTATGGTGTAGCTATATTGTGGGCCTAGAATACCAAAACAAGTTCTGATTTTGGAAAAGATATTTTGCATACATGGAATGTGAGATTTCTCTCTGCCATCAACCTAGAAACATTATGCATCATTGTTTTAATCTGAGACTCTCTTTTTGAAGAATCTGGTTTATAGGGATTTGTCCTACAAATTATTCCACTTAAAACGCTTAACATAGCTGCTTCTTTTTTTCCAAAATTTCTAGAACCAGGTAAATTTTCAACTTTATCTTCATTTCCCCTTTCATGAAAACAGTTGTTTATAGTTTTCATCTTGAAAGAAGAGATTCATCTCTTTCCCTAGAAAAGTAAACATTGTTACACATACTAACAATGGACAACATAAAATGCTTAACTGCATACTAATGAAAAGCAAACTTAAGCAGTCCTTACTAATAGTATGTAATAAAAACATAATTCAAAATGCCATTAGACTAGCCTGTCAGCAGTCACAATGCACATACGATATTTTAGAATTTAGACACTTAAGAAACTACCCTTCATGTATACACTGCCATTTCTTCTCAGTAATGAATAAAAGTGCAAGGTAAACACTAAGTGAAGCATAAAACATTTGGCATTGATTTGATGTTTTTTGCTCAGCATTTATAAGAAGTTCTCACAATTCTCTGCAGAAATTCTGGTCCATGAACTATGTAAATTGCTCCTTTAAATGAGGTTTACAGTAGAAGGATATACTCAAGAGATTGGGTTGTCACAAGGGATACAAACCCTATTCCAGGTCATTTATTGAAAAAGCATATAAAATTTTTTATTAATATGTAGATGTTCTCTGGAGGAAACAAAATACTTCTTTCATTCATCCTTACCAATTCCCTGCAGATAATAAAGAGAATGCTTTTATCTACATCTTAGAAGGCTGAGTTTAAAAGAGTTGATACTATTGGCACATTTTGGAATATTATATTTTGGCAAAATCTTTACTTACATGTATCCAGGAATATCCTTATAAATATGTGAAATTGCATATGTGATGTAAATTGAAAGTCCCTTTACATAAAAATTTACTTTCTTTAACATCTAGAAAATGTATGTTAAGACTATGTTGAGTCATTAATATTAAAAAAGAAGGAGTGACTATCTTGGTTCATTAAAAAGCTAATACTCCAGAAAGTAACACATTTAGAACTTTGTTGCCACTTACATTTAGTCTAAAATTTATCAGGTCACCTCCCTCTTTAATAGCTAGCTGAAGTCAGGCCACTGAGGAAGGAAGAGAGGAGCAAGATGAGAGAGTGATAATTTTATATAATTTTAAGAGTTCCCAGGGAGAATGTATTTGAAGATCTGCTTCCATAAGCAGTCTGGGCTCTCTGACACCTTGAGCAGTTTAAGGACAATGAATATGCAAAGTATAAAAACATAGACAAAGGGAAGCTTCAAAATTTTGTCAATAACAATCCCTTGAATCAGTTTATACCTTTATTATACCCTTGCTTTTTCTATATCTCCTGTACCAGTACCTCTATGCAGTGGAATGCCTGATACATGAGCATGTGATGCCACACGGCGTAGCACAGGACTAGGAGATGATCTGCCCACTGTATAGTAAAGGAAGTGTACAAGAAAGCCCATGACTATGGGATCTGCTGGGCACATCCTTTAAGAAAATAAAGGAATAGTAAATCTAATTAAAATTCTTGACCAACAAAGGGTGTTAAGAACAGAATTTAGAATACATCACCCTATATTGCTATCTAAAAACCAAGTTTTACAAGCATTTGTATGGACATATGATTTCCTTTCCTTTGGGTAAATACTTAGGAATGAAAGTGCTGCATCCTTTGGCAAGTGTTTAGATAAAAACTATCTTCAAAACTACTAACTGTTTTTCAAAGCAGTCGCCCAACAATACAAAAATCTTCCAAACTGTTTTCTAAAAAGTTTGCACAATTTTACATTCCTACTAAAATATACGTTTCAGATATTCTGTATACTAGCAAATATTTAGTATTATCAGCTTATTTAATTTTAACCATTCTAGTGGATATTTAATGTCATCTCACTAAGGTTTCAATATGCATTTTCCTAATGATTAATGAGCATCCTTTTATGTGCTTTTTGGGCTTTATATATCTTCTTTTGTAAAATGTCTGTACAAATCTTTTGCCCATATTTAAATATATTATTTGTCATCATGTTATTGAGATACAGGAGTTTAGTATATGTTCTGCATAAGGATACTTGGTCAGATGTATGTATTGCAAGGTATGCCTTTCATTTTCTTTACAGTATCTTCAGAAGAGCAGATGTTCTTTGATTTTGTTGATGACTAATTTACCAGTATTCTTCTTTTATGCTTGGTGCTTTTTGTGTCCCTTCAAAAAGTCTTCATCTAGCCCTAACTCTAAATATTTTTCCTATGTTTTCTTTTAAAAAGTTTTATAGTTTAGCTTTTACATTGTTCTGGTTTTCTCTCGCCGCATAACAAAACATACCACAATTCAGTGGCTTAAAACAACAATTACATGTTTTTGGCTCATGAATCTGAAATTTGAGCTGAACTTGGTGAACACTGCTAGTCTGTGCTCTACTCGGAGTCAGTTGGGTCAGCTGGAAGGCTGGGAACTGAAATCACCTGACAACTCATTTACTCACATGTCTGATGATTGATCTTGTCTGTCAGCTAGGATCATAGTCAGACCTGACAACCAGAACACTTACATGTGGCCTCTCCATGTGGCCTGGACTTCCTTACAATATGGTGCTTGGGTTCAAACAATATCTTGAAAGAAAGAGCCAGAAAGATGTCAAACACCTTATGATGTAGCCTCAGAGTTTATACCATCACCTACATTCTCTTCTTGGAGTGAGTTGCTAAGGTTGGTCATATTCAAGACGGACGCATATTCAGATAGATTACAACATGTTGAAAAGAGATAAATCTGCAAATGTGTTTAAAACTACTATGTTCTTTTAGATATATGATCAATTCTGAGTAATTTTTGAGTGTGGTGTTAATTAAGGATTATAGTTAATTATTTTTCCAAAGTGTGTATTCAGTTTCAGCACCATTACTTGAAAGGAAAATTGTTTCACCCTTTGAATTACATTAGAATCACTAAAAAACATAAAATAACCCTATATGGGTAGGTCTTTTTCTGGAACTATCCTTCTATTCTATTGATCTATAAGACTGTATTAACACCAAGTACCACTCTTTCTTGATAACTACAGCTCCATAACAACTCTTGAAATTGGGTGATGTAAGTCTTCCAACTTTGTCCCCCATTTTCAAAATTGTTTTGTCTATTCTAGTTGTTTTATATTTCCACATAAATATTAAAATGATATTTTCAATTTCTAGTTTTAAAAAATCCTACTTAGATTTTGATTATATTTACCTATAATCTACAGAGCAATTTGAAGAGAACTGACATTTTAATAATATTGAACCTTCCAATTAATGAACATGATAAATTGGTACAAATATTTAGGCATTCTTTAATTTCTCTAAATTTTTTTGGTATATTTACCAGTGCACAGGTCTTGCACATATTCTGTTATATTTACCCATAACTATATTTTTAAATGGTAATTTTTACATTTTATTTTTCATTTGTTCATTGCTAGTATAATAAAAATAAACTATTTTGACTTTAGGCATTTGACCTTGTATTCTGCAACTCTGCTAAATGCACTTAAGAGTTTGTATAGCTTTTTTGTAGATTTTTTGGATTACCCATGCAATCTTCTTTTCCAACCTATATGTCTTTTACTTCTTTGGCCAGCTTCATTACTTTGGTAGGATTTACAGTACAATGTTTAATAGAAGTCTTGAGAGTAAACCTACTTGCTACTTTCTGGTTTTAAGGGAAACCATTCAGTCTTTCACTAATAAATATAATGTTAGCTTTAGGTTTTTCACAGATGTCTTTTTCCCAATCTGAGAAAATTCCTTTCTATCCTTAGTTTGCTAAGAATTTTTTTAACATAAATGGGTGTTGAATTTTGTCAATATGTTTCCAAGTAGTATTTATTGATAGGGTCATATAACTTTCTCCTTAACTCCCTCAATATGGTGAATTATATTGACTGACTTTCAAAAGCTAAATAAACCTTAGATTGCTAGAAGAAACTCTACATGATCATGACGTATTGTCCTCTTTTACATTACCAGGTATTATTTGCTTTTATTAAGAATATTTATATCTAAGTACAGAAGAGATATTTGTCTGAAGTTTTCTAATCTTTTAGTATCTTGTTTTGGGCACAGAATAATGCTAAGCTCATAAAATGAGTTGGGAAGTGTCTCTGACTCCTCTATTTCCTAAAATACTGTATGTAGAATTAGTACAAGTTTTTCCTAGATATTTGTTAGAATTGGCCAGTGAAGTCGTCTGCCCTAAAGTATTTCTGTCTGTGTTGGAAACTTTTGAGTTATAAACTCAATTTTTAAATAGATATAGATTTCTAAATGGTTTACAAATGTCTGTGTCAAAGTCCAGTTGGTTGAAGTCTTCTACATACGAATCTTCTGTTTACTTATTCAACCAATTACTGAGAAAGAAATGTTAAAAATCATGCAATGAAATTTTGCATTTGTTTATTTCTGCTTGCAGTTCTTTCAATGTTTGCCTTATATATATTGATGCCCTGTTATTAGGTGCATAAATATTTGAGATTTTTATGTCCTCATGATGAATTTACCCCTTTATCGTTATGAAATGATCCTGTTTATAAAAAATGTTTTCATGATTTATGTGGTAGTTAAAACCAAAATTTTGAATATGTGAGGTCAGGAGAGATGGATATGCAATGTGAAAAGACAAAGGTTAGCGACAGAACCCTGGGGAACAATAAGATTTAAGGAGTTGGAAAAAGAAAGGATGACAGAGACTAATAATGGAACCAAGAGCAAACTTGAAGAACTGCCATGAAAAAGTAGTGCTACAGAAATAAGATGAAAAGAGAATTTTAAGGAGAGCATGTTTAAAAGTGTCAAATGTTTCAGAGCCACTATTTTAAAAGGGGTCTGAAAGTTGACTATAGAAAGTAGCACGAGGCAGTTATCAGTAACCCTATGAAGAACATCGCAATAACAAGTTAGACTCATATTGGATATGAAAGGAAAGAAAGAGGGGTCAATATCTTGAAGACTTATTGAGGGGAGTGTTATAAGATGGGAAAGATTTGATCATATTTATGTACTGAGACAAAATAAGGTACAGGAGAGGGGGATCATGATCTCAGTGAGAAGGGAATAAGTCTTATAAGTTTATTGGCACATGAACAATACTAGTTATTAATTGATATAATTCATAAAAACATTTTATTATTCTTTATGGACTTCAATTAGGATCATTTCTACATATCCTCAGGCATGATTTAACTTTATTTTTCCCCAATTTTCTTTGCAGAGGAAATGTTAACTATTTTTGACACATCTGGCTTATCACAGAAGAACTCATAATTTACCCGTTATTTTTCTTTGGTTTCATCGGTTTCCTCTTTGTGCAGTGTTATGCCTCACCACACAAGAATGTCATGCTTTCCAATATGTTAGTGTATACAAAAGGAAGAAAATATGTTTTCCAAGCAACATTCTGAACATAAAGTACATATTTTCCATCACTTCTAATTTGTAACACAATTTCTTTCTGGTTTCTAACATGACATAACCTAAGTCTCAACTTTGAAGAACACCATAATTGCAATGATTTATAAAATGTTATTGGTATAAATACAAGTAATAAAAAACCATGTATTTTTCTTACACACGTCAATGCACAGTTTTCATATACATTACATATTCTTTAAAAGGCCTTGATGATGTATCTGATTATTTAGAGTAGTGCAGGCACGCTTTGCTAGGTACTAAACTACTGCTCTATCAGAGTTCTTAACCATTCTTCAGTCACAGACAACCTTGAGAACCTGATGGAAATTATGATCCACGTTCCTAGAAGAAACGCATATACCTATACCTATATGTACATATAATTTTGCATACCTTTTTAGATATTAAAAACCACCTGTTTTAAAAGAATATGAGCTTTCTAGATATTGAGGGTAATGGCAAAGGAAAAATAAAAGGCATAACATAGGCAGCATAGCACCATGGTTTAAAAGCATGAGTTTTGGAGTCAGATTTGGGTTCAAGTGTTGAGCCTGTACTTAATAGCTGGTTATTCTCGGCCAAGTTACTTAACAGCTCTTAGCTTAAGTATATTCATATGTAAAACGAGGTTGGAGCAAGGAGTAAATTAGATTAAAAAGTACATGGCCAGTACATATAATACTAATCAATGTTTGTTTTAAATATCAAGGAAGCAACTTCAATTGAATGGTTCTCAAAGGCATGAGAAGTTTTCATTCAGATTTTGCTTTTCATGTTCAGATCTATAAGGCTTGGATTAAGAATGTCATAGGAAACTAATCTCAAGATACAACTTTCTAATTGCTGAGTTTGATAGAAGGAGTATTGCTGTGTTGGACGCATAACTGCTCAGGTTGAGCCCAGCTCTGGTGGGGCGACCTTCTAGGGGTTGCTCGGACAGCCAGCAAATGATAGAACACCATGTGTCAGTGGGCACAATTAATTCTCTTTAGTATTTGAAATATCCCATAGAGTGACACATGTTTTACAAGTTTATTAACAATAGTAGTGAATCAAAAAATAGTTAGACTGCAAAGATGATTAACATTGCCAGAAAAACACATACATATGTTTCACAAACAAGAAAGATAATTGTGGTAATTTTAATCAAACGACCCTAGTCACTCTCCTATGTTTCAGTCATCAAAGGTAATATTCTTGGCAAATACTCATAATAATACAAGTCATGGAAAAATAGAATTAAAAGATAATACAAATCTTTCCATGAACTTTTTGAAGACCCCTCATATATATATATAGTATATATACCTAAATACTATCAACTATATATATATATATATAGTTGATTTATTCTAGATTTCAAAATGTGTTATAAGGCTACAAGGATAATACTGATCATGAAGGCAGTTCATTTGGCTGATATTGACATACTTGGCCTCTTAAACGGTGTTCTCTCCAAAAGTCCTATAGTCTCAGGCAAAGCCTCACTAAAGAGGGTGAGGCTTTAACTTGAATTTCCTTGTCTCTTCTCTTATTTCAACGAAGGAACAGTATCCAGAGGCTGTGTGCTGACCTCAGAACATAAGTCCAGACAGACCACTAAAAATTGCCTTTAAAAGGTGCCATGAACAGTGTCCAAAATATCATCCCTTGAATGGGTGAGACAATTTATTGTGCCAAAATCCTTCTATGTGTGGTTGCACCCAAAGCAGGTGCTTCTAAGGAGAATATATCCAAGACCATTTCTGTCTCATTTTACTTTGAGCAAAGCCAGTTTTTAATTTAAAAAGTACATGCTTAGATGCCTCTGACATGTTTTACTGACATAGTAATCCAAGAGACTTCTGACTGAGGCTTAGGGAAGGTATCTTTCTCTGAGGACCCTTATTATAGAGCAAGAACTTTTTAAATGTTTTGGGAAAGTTCTGCCCTTCTGAAGTTGAATTTTGTTCAGGGTATTGAAATTTTAGAGACATTTTTCCTCCTCTCCAATTTTATTATACCACTATTTTTTATTTAAATTACAGATTCTTTTATGTCTCTTTCTCTGAGAGGCTGGCACCAGATCACCTCCCAAGTGGAGCAGACATTCCAAAGGATGTCCTGCCAACAATAATGGAAAGCTGGATACAATTGAATGTATAAAATCATACCTGAGATGCTTAAAAATATGTAGAGTTTAATGCTGCACTTCCAGAGTGAATGCCAAGGACTATAGCTGCTGTTTCTACATGAAAAATGTGTGTGCATTTGTGTGTGTGTGTACAGGCTTTTTAATTCATGGCTTTTTTTTTTTTTTTTTTTTTTTTTTTTTTGCTTATGAATCTCTGAATATCTGTATTTTAAAATGTCTTGTTTATAGGGTCAACAATTTCTGTCTAATGAGATAGGCCAAAAGACATTTAATCACTCACAGACTCACAAGGAAAATGACAACGTGTCCCAAATAAAAGATTGAGCAGGAATTATTTCTAAAGTATCTTAAACGTTCTCCAATAATAATTGTGAAATATACTCTTGCCAAACATAATTTTCAATACTGCCTGAACCTTTCTTCCCTTTAAGAGTTCTACATTTATTTGAAATAAATAGTATATCATTGATGGCTTGTGAAATCTCAAAACATTAAACTGCCTTTTTTGAATATTAAAAATATGATGTAGAAAAACATTAAGAACCTATCTTCTTAATTTAGTTTTACTCATTTATTTGTAACATAGTAGATTGCAAATTTCTGTGGAATATAGAGTTGAATATCATTCATTACCTGTATGTAATATGTGATGTTTAAAACAGGACAAATGACATGATATATTCACAAAATTTTCAACCACAATAAATAACATTGGGAATACTGAGGACATATGATTCAGGAGATGGAGCAAAAGACTACTTTCCCAGGAAATCTGTGTCCCACAAGGGAAGACATGTAATCTTTCTAGAAGCCTTGATTGTTGAACCATCAAAGGTGACTTTTATTTGACCTTGACCTATATCACAGGACTGTGTTGAAGAATAGCTTTAAAAATAAAAATCATTTATTTTAAAATATTTTTAAAAGCAAAAAAAGGTTTTAAGTATTAAAAATGTAAATTACTAAAGATTTGAAGACAAACATATGACATGTAATTTCATAAAAAAGGGAATGTCTATATGGACATACTATGCAAAAACATTTTTGTAAAGAAACGATGACATGAATTGATATTACACTTTAGGGAATCTATCTTTCTTAAATGAGACTTTGAACTGGGAACAAAGACCCTGATACTGGAGGACCCACTACAGTGTAGCTGATTTAAAGCACCAGGGGTTTAAACGGTCACAATATATTATTTTCGGTAAGTACACTTCTGGAATGTTTCAGTTTGGATTAAGCATCCTGAAACATGGATTTAATTAAAGGAGCCCTTCAGATAATTATGGGACTGATTTTCAAAGGCGTGCTAGATGATTCAGATTCCTAGCAATATTCTGAGCTGCATCATTTAAAGCCTGGTCTAGAAGGGCTATCCTCTGAGAATTTACCGTTTTCTAAGAACTAAAGAAATTTCCTGGCTAAACATCTAGAAGTCAAATGTGGAGATCTGGAGCATCCTTACCCTAAATACTATCAACTTTGAGTGACTTTTAGGGCCTCTTAGGAAGGCCTCCAAAATCCAGCTGGAACTTACCAGGACAAGGCAATAGATGATTGTCTAAAACCCAGCTAGAAATTCTGGGGCCCTCCCAAAATTCTGATCAGTGAAGAAACCTCTATGTGCACTTAACACAGTAAAACATCCTTGTTCAAGAATAGATTTAAAAGAAAAAGAAAGTGATATCCAAAAGTGGAAGGTTATGCACCCCCAGGAATTGGGTAAACAAACCACTGGAGCCTAGAAAGAAAATATTACTTCTCTCTCTGTTTACTTTTTAACTGGTTTTTTGAAAGAAAGCTTCTATGTATACATTTGGAATGTACCTAATATATTAGAGCAGTAGCATAGGTTACATAATGTTTAAATAAGTAGGTATACTTATGTGCAGATACATGATCAATGTTTGTCCAAATGGACATCCGAAATTCTGAGATTGTCCCACATTCTGGGGACTCTCACCCTTCTCAGAATGGGGTGTAGAGTCAGTGAATCCATTGCCTGACAGTATCTGATGGCAAGCTGTGGAGGTCAGCTGTTCCACATTATTCAAGACAAATCTGGTGGGCTGTGGATAATTCACCTGCTCAACAAATATTTACCAAGGGCTTGTGAGATCTGGAGATGAAAGAGTGAACAAAGGAGACAGAGCTAGGACTTTCACAGAGCTTACATTCTAACAGGAGAAAGAAGATAAACAAGCAAGAAAATGTAAAGCCAGGGGACATCACCTATCCCTGATGCGAGAAGACAACATTACCTATGTGCCATTTCTGCCAAAAATGTTTAACTGGACTCTAATCATGAGGGAATAATTAAATGCATTGAACTTAAAAGACATTTTTCAAAGTTCTCAATACCGTGACAGACAAATAAAGCTGGGGAATTTTTCCAGATTAAAGATGACTAAAGACATAATAAAGTGCAATGTGTGATCCTTGATAGGATTCTGGTTTGGGGAGGGGGGAAGCTACAAATAACAGTATTGGTACGATTGAATAAATCAAATATGAACTGATGATTAGACAATAGAATTAAATCAATACAATTTTATTGATTATTTTTTAAATGAACTTATTCTTGGGAAAGTGTTTGTACCATTTTGCAATCCACCAGGCAGTGAATGAAAGTTCCTGTTACTCTACATTCTTACCAACATTTGGTTTTGTCGGTGTATTTAATTTTAGCCATTCTAAATAGGTGTGTAGTGGCAATTACTTTTTTATCCTCTGTAAACACACACATGCACACACACAGAAATTTAAAGTCTAGGATGTAGTATCAAGCCGTCACTTTTTGGAGTCAATGTGAAATTTTTTCTATAGAGAAATTTGTGCTAAGTTTGAATCCCACCACATTGTATAAGACGGGAGCACTGGAAGATGCTGTTTTCATGACTACAAGTGATAGATTATACCAGAGTTGCAAGTTTGACCAATATTCATATCTGATATGAACAGTAAGACACAAATAATTTGCATGGTCTGAACAAACTTCCATTGTGCATGTTTTTTGGGGTTTTTTTTCAAATGGGCTTATATTTTTATGGTCCTAACAGAACAGCTTGTAAATGCATGACATCAGCTTTGATTAAGATCTGCAATCTTTTCTTATAAAAATTCAGTAAGCACTTTCCTTGAACTTTAAATGCAAAAAAGAACCTTAGAAGTTATTTAGACCAACTCTCTCATTTTCTACCTGAGGGAGTTGAGGCCTTAAGGAATTTACCCAGCTCGTGTTTTAGATCATCTGTGGTACAGAGGCCACAAGAACCCTACTCCATACTCTTTCCAACATACCATTGTGCCCCTTGAATTTGAATGTGAAAAGTGTCATTCCAGCTACAAACTGCTTGCTTGTCTTGCCTAAACAATTACAACTCACTGTAGTCTCCTATTCTGCTCCATGAAAGTTCTATCTCCTTTTGAAATGGTAAATCTTCTACTTATATTAAAATTGTTAACAGTGATGAGAATTCTAAAAGCATGACTATTCATAGAATATTTTCCCAAGTTTAAATTACTTTTCCTTAAATAAATTTCAAAACCTATAATCTTTATATCTGAATTGTTGAAGATTTCCCAATCCCTCTTTTTCCATTATCTTCTTTTCTTAAAAGCTGTAAACCTTCCCTGTCCTAGCATGAACCCAGGTTTCTTTGCTATACTTTCCCTGCACTTTTGGGTCTCTTCCTTCCTTAAAGGACTCTGTTTTAGGCTCATGAAATCTCATACTCTTATGGTCTCTTGGATATCTGCCTTTTCTGTTTCTTTTATTTTGGGGACTTGTATGCTTTGCTTTCTCTGTGCAAATACTGAGATTCTCATCAACTCAGAGATAAAAGTGCACAGTAGAGTTTGTCCCCTACTTTTTACCCCTACAGTAGTAAAAAAGAAAGTGCTCTTCCAACTCAGTTATAAAATAATAGGAGCAAGAAGAACAGCAGCAATCTGTTTCCTGATTTCCTTAATTAAGGAAAATAACATCTGAACAAATATCAGAAACATACTATGACATGAAATCTATTAGTCAAAGATACAACTAATGTGCTCAAAACTGAGGTCGCTAAGTATTGGTTTTATCACTAGAAAAATATAGAGGAACCTCCACGGATATCCTCGGGGAAAATTAAAAATGATACATAAATAAGGAGCCAGCAAGTAACTGTGAATGAGAAACTGCAGATGTTTTATAGAAATAAAACATTGCTTTAATGTTGCTATTTCTGCATTTAAATATAATTAGTCTACACAATGACTGATTATCTCAAGACACTAATGGAAGAGAGGTTATCATTATGAGATATTTATAATAGCTAGGTTCTACCTCAATGTCTAATTGAAATATCAGACATGATACATACTCAGCAGATATAATTATCCTACAATTGTACTAAAAATGGGACTCAAACATAAGAAATATATGATGCTACTGGAAATAAAGAGGGTGAGTTTTATGAAGATATGGAAGAAAGTTAGTTTAGAAATGGAAAATAAACCAGTCCTCTTAGACATTAATGGTTGACATACTTAATTCAGTTTTATTAAAATTATTTAGTCTATGTAGACTACTCACTCAGACTGTTATTTTCTTGATATAACATTTAATAAGTTCAATATTTAAATTTTTGAAAAAGTATCATGCAATTAGATTTTGAAAATATAAATAAATACTATATTTGTTCCTGTGATAGACTTCAAACTGCATATCGCTCTTCCAGTTTAATGAATTTGATTATTCAAAGCCAGAATTTAACGCTGCATTAGATAGACTAGTACTAAACAAATCAATATTTAAATTTTTGAAAAAGTATCATGCAATTAGATTTTGAAAATATAAATAAATACTGTATTTGTTCCTGTGATAGACTTCAAACTGCATATCGCTCTTCCAGTTTAATGCATTTGATTATTCAAAGCCAGAATTTAATGCTGCATTAGATAGACTAGTACTAAACAAACACATTTTTTGGCCCCCTCTGTCTGTTAATTTTATTTGATGGGCCTAGATTTTCCCTCTCCTAGGAAATAACAGTCTCAATACAGACAGTAAAATGTCCAGAACCATGTAATAGTGAAAACTCTTAATTTATTATAAAATTAAGTCATTTCCTATCCCACAGTATAGCTCATGTAGTCCTCACTAAGCTCACAGAAAAAGGATGGGGTCTTCAGCTTCCCTCTGTTAAGGCCCCTTCATTCCTCAGTCTAGGGCCTCTTAGATGGGACCTTCCCCACGGCGACTTTCATCTCCATACCTGATTCACAGGTGACATATACACATTCCCTAGACCCAATAAAATCTGAAAGTGCAGCCCACCCATTGAAGCTGCTCTTCTCTTCCTAATATCCAGCATGTAGCTTGCCATCTCTCATCCTAGAGATTTCACACGTGAGAGTAAAAACCACTTTTGGAGCGATCTCATTAAAACCTCCTTTCTACATGTGAGAATAAAAGGTAATGCAACCCTATCCCCATACCCTTGAGGGGAGACATGGCTATTCACAGTACCCAGTGCTATCTCCTAAGAAATTCTCCTTGCACACTCTCATTAAAGGTCCTTTTCCCAAGCTTAGTGTTAAGAGGCAGCACCTCCTTTCCAATAGACCCCTCTAAAGAAATCCTCCCCGTTTTTTTTTTTGTTTTGTTTTGTTTTTTCACTTTTGGAGCGATCTCATTAAAACCTCCTTTCTACATGTGAGAATAAAAGGTAATGCAACCTTATCCCCATACCCTTGAGGGGAGACATGGCTATTCACAGTACCCAGTGCTCTCTCCTAAGAAATTCTCCTTGCACGCTCTCATTAAAGGCCCTTTTCCCAAGCTTAGTGTTAAGAGGCAGCACCTCCTCTCCAATAGACCCCTCTAAAGAAATCCTCCCCGTTTTCTCTCTGAACCCTACATGTACTGATCTTATTCTGCACATGTGGATGAAGGGTCTAAGAGTACTGGACCCAGTTTTCTGCTATCTCCTTTAAGTGTTTACATTCATACTGGCACTTCACTTTGGAATTTCATATTACTTGTTCTCAGCGCGTCAGTTTAAACTACCAACTCTTTTATTGGTAGTACCAACTACCAAAAATTCCATGCACTGAGATTGAACAGGAAAAAACTAAGTAATGATGGTATAAATAGTTCAAGAAATGTATACACTTCTTAAAAATTGGCTTAGCTGTGGCCTGAGTCATTCAATGTTTACAAATTTAAAAGCCTTATGATGTGGCCACTGGATGACTGCATATCCATTCTGGTGTCAAAACTAGGTCCATCAGAACTTTGGGAAAACATACCCAAGTTTTTAATAAATACTTACAAATAGAAGATACAAGGTGACTCACTGAGCAATAGCTACCTGGGCCCTATTACCCCCTGCATGTGGTCAGGTTGCAGTCAGCAGGGGTTCCTTGGGTTTATGTGCTAATTGACCAGCATGCTCAGGTAATCAGTCTGTCCATGGTAGTCTGGGACTAAAGTNTGTGCTAATTGACCAGCATGCTCAGGTAATCAGTCTGTCCATGGTAGTCTGGGACTAAAGTACAAATTTGCAAGCTTGTCAGTCAGACTTGTCAGTGTTTCAGGCCCACTGAGGGTCAAGCCATTAGTACCCCATGTTGGTTTATGTGTCTGGTCCAGCCAGCATGAGTGCTATAGACAGTGTACCTCAAGTAGTTACTATGTCCAGACCATCAGTCTCTACAGAATGGGCATTGTTGAAGAGCTGGTCCAGGTATTTTTTATCTTTATTTTATTTTATTGCCAATATTTGGGTACCTGCTGCCTTCTGACCTGGCCACTAGGCCTCTTAAAAGGGTTGATTCTAGC
>NW_007736081.1:62122-64369 GCF_000696425.1 Galeopterus variegatus
AGTCTCTACAGAATGGGCATTGTTGAAGAGCTGGTCCAGGTATTTTTTATCTTTATTTTATTTTATTGCCAATATTTGGGTACCTGCTGCCTTCTGACCTGGCCACTAGGCCTCTTAAAAGGGTTGATTCTAGCCCCATTGGATGGAGACTCCATCACCCACCACGCTCCATCCCCACCCCATTCAATCCAAACTCTACTGCACCCCCAGAACCCCCAAGCAAAATACTTTAGGGGTGGAGCACAGGAGTAGCCATGGGCAATACCTGCTCTCCCCTACAGTCTGTGTGGCCTTGAGCAGGTAACTTTAGCTCTCTGGGCTTCAATTTCCCCATCTCTAAAATTAGAACAATAATAACACTTACCTTAAAAGGGCTCTTGTGAGGATTTAATGAGCTCATTCACATAACAGCTCTAAATCAACAATCAATATATTCAGTGGATACAAGAAATTTTATAGACTGGAGAAATCACATGGAAACTTCTTGCAACCAAACACGACACACCTAAGATACATATCATATACGCACACAATATGGTATATATGTATGGATATAAATTTTACACTGACAAGTATTTAATTTACTTCACCACATGCTTTGAAATATTTTGCTGCAATTATAGACTGAGGTTTCAAAAATGCATGTAATGGTGAAAGTATTTAACTCATAATTTTTAGGTAATCATATTTGAAATATTCATTTATATATATTGAAATTTGATATTAAGTACTCACTTCTATTAACTAACAGAGAGGGATAACTGTCAGGCCCAGGAGCAGATCTTTGCATAGATTTAAGTAAGTCTCCCACTCACAAAAATGCCTTCTCCACATTTGCCAGGTGAAGGGGAGTAAGGAAAAATGGATTTCTTTTTTTTTTGTGGACCTCCAAGGATTACATAAGTGAAATGACGTTCTAGTCCTAACTCTGTCACCAGCTCTGTGCAACAATACAAAGATTTAATATCTGTGGACCTCAATTTGCTCAGGCTTCAGTGCAGAGGCTAGTAATTGCACGCTTTGGGCTGCAATGACCAGAAAACCCTGTCTCAACTATTTTAAACTATCACAAAACATAATATCTCAAGAACAAGACCTCCATGAGTTGAACTGGCTCCATGCATAGTACCCCAGGATCATTGAACTGCACCTCTGCAATTCTCTTAGTTCTAGCCTTGTCTATTTGCAGGCTTCAGCCACGCTGGCTTCTCTCATGGTCACAAGATGGGGGTTATTACGCCACTTATAAACATGGTAAGATCCAGTGGAAAAGAGGGCTTTTTTGGGGTTTTTTTATTTGTTTGTTTTTGACATTGGCAATGACTGGGGACTTAAAAATTTAATTGTACATATTTGTGGAATACACTGTGTTGTTTCAATACATTTATATATTGCACAATGATTTACTTAGGGTAGATAGCATATCCATCACCTGAACATTTATTTTTTATTTGTGGTGATTATGGTCAAGATCCTCTTTTCTAGCTCTTTAGAAATATATAAGATAATATTATTAGCTCTAGTCAGCCTAGAACACCAGAAATTCTTTCTTTCTACCTGTAACTTTGCACCCATTAATCCACCTGTTTTCCTCCCCCTGATTTTTTCCCCTCTTGGCCTCTAGTAGCCATTATTCTAATCTCTACTTCCTTTTTTCTTCTTATTTAAACAGAGTAAGTTGTACATATCTATGGGGTACAGCATTGAATATCAATACCAGTTTGTGAAATATGTGATGTTCAAATCAGGACAATTAGTATGTTCTTCATTCTATAATGTAATCGATTTTCATGGCCCTTTGCCAATTCCTCCCTTCCCCACTCCCTCTCCCTCTTTCCCAACCCCAGCAAACTCAGTTCTTGTCTCTAAAAAAGTTCAATATATTATTGTGATTGCTGTATCTTTTTTCTTTCTTTCTTAATTTGTTTGTTTATATTTTTATTAGCTCCCACATATAAGTGAGGACATGCAGTATTTCTCTCTCTGTGCCTGGATTATTTCACTTAACATAATCTTCTCTAAGTTCATCCATGTTGCTGCGAATGGCAGAATTTCATTCTTTTTCATGGCAGAGTTGTATTGCATTGTATAAACATACCCCATTTTCCTTATCCAGTCATCCAGTGATGGGCATTTAGGTTGATTCCAACTCTTGGCTATGGTAAATAGAGCTACAATAAACATGGGAATACAGGTATCCCTTTTTTTTTTTTTTTGTCTTTTTTTTTTTTTTTTTTTTTTTTTTTT
>NW_007736081.1:65440-66059 GCF_000696425.1 Galeopterus variegatus
ATATATTCTGGATATTAATCCTTTGTCAGATGCATAGTTTGCAAATATTTTCTCCCACTCTTGGTTGCCTTTTCACTCTGTTTATTGTTTCTTTTGCTGTGCAGATGCTTTTAAGTTTGACATAACCCCATGTGTTTAATTTTTCTTTTGTTGGCTTGTTTTTGGAGTCATATTCATAAAGTCTTTGCCCCGTCCTACTTCCTGAAGTGTTTCTTCTATGTTTTCTTTTATGACTTTTATAGTTTTAGAACATAAATCTAATTCTTTAATCCATTTTAAGATTAATCATTCCAGCAGCCTTCTCTCTGATCTCATTGCCTAGGATGAGGTCACGTGCCCTTTTGCAAAAGTATTCACTATCAAGAATAATAAGGTTTCTACAACTGGGTAAAATAGTGAGGATTTACTCAAGTTACATTGGGGGAGTTTTTTACTTGATAACTTTTTTTTGTCAAGAAGGCTTTGGAGAAGACAACCAATAGTGTTTGCCATCATCACTTAGGTCTCTTTCAGTTGTAAAGGAATGAGTTTAAGATCTCTTTGTCATTGCCTGTCTAATGCCAGTCTAAGTGATCATTTAATGCAACACTGAAATAACTGGCTTTAAAAAGGCAAATAA
>NW_007736081.1:67895-68924 GCF_000696425.1 Galeopterus variegatus
GCTGCTGCAAATGGCAGAATTTCATTCTTTTTTATGGCTGAGTAGTATTCCATTGTGTATAAATACCATATTTTCTTGATCCGATCACATATTGAAGGACATTTAGGTTGGTTTTAAATCTTGGCTATTGTGAATAGAGCCACAATAAACACGAGAGTTCAGGTATCCTGTCAACTTGTTGATTTCCATTTCTTTGGATACATATAAAGTAGTGTAGTTGCTGGATTGAATGGTAGCTCTATCTTTAGTTGTTTGAGAAATCTCCATATTGATTTCCATAATGGCTGTACTAATTTACAACATATTCTAAGAGTTCCCCTTCCTCTACATCCTCACCAGCATTTATTTTCTGTCTTTTTTAATAATAGCCATTCTAACTGGGACAAGATGATATCTCATTGTGGATTTGATTTGCATTTCTCTGATGAGCAGCAGTGTGGAGAAATTTTTCATATGTCTGTTGGCCATTCGTATGTCTTCTTTCAAAAAATGTCTATTCAGTCCCTTTGCCCATTTTTTAATTGGATTATGTGCTTTTTAATATTGAATTTTTTGTGTTCTTTGTATATTCTGGATATTAATCACTTGTCAGATGCATAGCTTGTAAATATTTTCTCCCATTCTGCAGGTTGTCTTTTTGCTCTGTTGACTAGTTCCTTTGATGTACAGAAGCTCTTTAGATTAATATAATCCCATCTGTTAATTTTTGCTTTTGTTTTCTGTGCTTCTGAAGTATTATTCATAAAATCTTTTCCCACACCTATGTACTGAAATATTTCCCCTACGCTTTCTTCTAAAAGTTTTATAGTTTGGGGTCTTAAATTAAAGACTTTAGGGCCGGCCCGGTGGTGCACTGGATAGTGCGCCGCTTGGGAAGTGCGGCGGCGCTCCCGCCCGAGGGTTCGGATCCCATATACAGACCAGTTCCTGCTCACTGGCTGAGCGAGGTGCGGGAGCAACGCCGAGGTTTGTGATCCCGTTGCCAGTCCCGGTCCGGTACGGGGGCAACACTGAGGGTTGCGATCCATT
>NW_007736082.1:0-28827 GCF_000696425.1 Galeopterus variegatus
GGAGGGGGGGAGGTGTCGGTGATGGGCCATAATAATCATATACAGTGTATATTGACAAAAATTTAACTAAAAAAATGTGGAACTTGAATCAATTTCTGAATTTGTTGAGAATCAGATGTGTTTTCAGAGGAAAGATGGTTAAAATTGGAAATCAAGAAACTTATATTTTTTGTAGGAAATATTTTTCCTATATATGATAGTCACAATTTAAAAAGATAAGAATAAATGTTAATTTCCAATAGAAATTTTCTTGTCACAATCTTCAGCTGCCTTTTTTAACCAATGAAGAAACTCAATTTGAGGGAGTTTCCGAGGTCAGAGACCTAGTTTGAACAAATTGTCAATCTATTCCTGTTTAACAATCCTAGTCTTATCAACTACTCCCATAACACTATACGTACAAGAAAGTGTGCACTTACAAGAAAGAGAAGTTGCTTTCTCTTCTTATAGAATGGAGCCAGGAAATCTGTGTCCTAGGTTGTCATGTTGGGTCTGAACACTGGACGTGAGAAAATGAACAAATGCCAATTTTGATAAAAGTGGCAGCCCTCTGGAACTGCTTTCTTTTCCTCCAAATTTTGTAATGTCACTTGGTGTCCATTTACCATATCTCTTTTGAATTAATCCTTGCTTGTCTTATATCAAACCAGGACCTGTCAAATTTATATACAAATCAAATAATTTTGGGGGCTGGCCAGTTAGCTCACTTGGTTAGTGTATCAGTCCATTTCTGTTGCTTATAACAAAATACATGGAACTGCATGATTTATAAACAAAATGAAATTTATTGCCTGCAATTTCTGAGGCTGGTAAGCCCAAAGATCATCTGGTGGTGGCAACAGTGACCCCAGGGGTCTCACATTGCAAGATGGTGGAAGTAGAGATAGCAGAGAGAGGGAGTGAGAGAAAGACAGACTCTCCTCTTCTTTTAAAGCCCTCAGAACCAGGCCCCTGGCCACCATTTCTAATCCATTCACTACTGCAGGGTCCTACAATTCAATCACCTCTTCAAGGCTCCACCTTTCAATTACCATAATAAGATTTCCCACCCTCTTAACAGTCGCAGTGGGGTCTAAGTTTCTAATACATAAAACTTGGAGGACACAAGTCAAGCTTCAGTGAGTTTTGGGGGGACATAATTCAATCTACTTCAGTTAGAGTGCAGCCTTGTAACACCAAGGTCAAGGGTTCAATTCCTGGTACAGACAGCTGACCAAAAAAAAAAAAAAAAAAACGGATTATTCTGAAATGGAATTACCATATCTCAACAGTATATTGTTGGGTTCTTACTTTTTGGCACATATTTTAGCGTTCTGTTTCTTTTGTATAGTTGCTATTTTAAGGGAACAAAAAAGACACATGATATATTATTTACTGATTATAATTCAAACATCCTAGAGCTATGAAATATACTGTAAGAATTGGCCTAAAGTTGAAAATATAACTTTAATAATTCTACTTTACAATAGGTATAATTATGTAATTACAAAGATATGCCTTTGTATCAATAAGTTTTGTTTGCGTTTGGTTATATGTTTTTTAATGCTTCCTCTCATGAACAAATCTCTAAAACTTTCAAGGTGTTATTATGTAGGAATAAAATAGATGGGTTAATATTATGATAGATTTCAGTGTGTCAGGTATTTTTAATACCTGGAATACACAAAATTCAAAATTATACAAGATCAGCTCTAGTTGCAATCATAGTAACCATTCTCTGTTTTTCTAAATCCATAGGCCACTTTGATAGGGTTTAACAGAAAGATGGAATAGTTGACATTTTTATAAATGTTCTGCCACTTAGTCTGAGGTCAGTTATATTCCTCACGGGGAATTTCCCTGGATTTGCTGCAAAATGAGCATTTAAAGAACTCCCCTGCTGATTGTTCCACTCATTGTCTCACCTTCGGGACAGAATTTTGTATTATAGTCTTTTTCCCAGATTCAAAAAGCAGACTAGTGCTGACAGTTGTGTGCGTTTGTTTTTAAGCATAAGATATTACTTATCTTTTTTGTAGAGCAGAGGATAAGTAGGGGTTGGAAGTATTTTTGTCAATGTCAAAATCAAAATGTACATTTCACCATTGTTAAAAATTACAAGGGCAAAACATTGGAAAAAATGCCATGACCGTTCCCCTTTCGGCTGTTTGTCCTTTTTCCTTTTCCTTTTGGCAGACGTTGGGCCTGAGGGTTGCTGTGCAAATGAGAGGAATGAACTCTCCTTTGAGTTCAAAGCATAATATAAACCACTCTCCCCCATTTCCAAAAAGTTATTGAATCATAAGAAATTGAGTGATTTCTACTGAAAGTACAAAAGTACAAGTCAAAGATTTAGTCTTGGCTTCTAGAGAGACAGAAAGAAGTATGTTTTCTTTTTATTTTAAAATATTGTGTTGATTATAAACCTGATTTTCAAATATAAAAAGGCTTTTTAAAAAGATATATATTATTCACAGCATATCTATTCATAGAATTCCAGTATCTAGTATCCTATATAGTTTATGTACCATTAGAGATATATTTAACCTCATATATATGTACACACACACACATATATATAGTAATATGAAACATATATATTAAAAATGTTATTGCTACATTTGAAGGTTACGTAAGTTAATTGGGTAGGAAATTCCAGCAAACACTTTTTAATCCTCTCTCTTGGGACATGCTATGGACTGGATTGTGCCTGTATTTGGGGATTGTATCATTGACAGAGTTTTTTGTAACTGTATTTGTGACAGTGTGTGGGTATAGGGTCTTCAGGATATAATTAAAGTTAAACGATTTATAAGAGTGGAACCCTGCTCTGATAGGATTAGTGTATTAGTGTACTTGTAAGAAAAGAAACCAGAGAGCTTTCTTTTTTCTCTCTCTCTCTCTCTCTGTGCACCATGTGCACAAAAAGGTCAAGTGAGGACACACAAAGTTGGTGGCTGCCTACAAGCCAGGTAGTGAGCTTTCACCAGCAAGAGAATCAGCCTGAACCTTGATCTGTGACTTTTACTCTCTAGAACTGTGAGAAAATAAATTTATAGTGTTTCAGCCATCCAGTCTATGGTATTTTGTTATGCAAGCCCTAGCTGACTAAAACAGCATATAAAAAACAACAACAAAAGAATAATCTGAAAGGAGATAGAGATAGAAGGTATTCTTCCTGCTATCCTCTCATAAAGATGCAAAAATCTAGAAAAAGAAATGAGGTGGGTATATTTATATTTTGAGAATATTTATTAATACCACATCATATATTTTGCTGTTTATCTCTGATCAAGAACTGTAAATCACAACCTGTTTTATGTTTGTTTGTTTTCTTTTAAAAATCTTGCCTTCTAATTACTCAATTCTTCAGTTTCCATATATTTTTTAATCACCTACTCCTTCCAGTCAAAAAAAATAAAGAATTATAGCTAAATCTGTACATATTGTACTAATCTAACATTATGTATATTGAGAAATATAAAATTATATATTAAAGAGACTGAACTAAAATTTGAATAGAAATTCTGGTGATTTCTCTCATCACCCCAACTGCTATCTGTGGACCACTTAGGGTACATACATCTTATTAGAGACCCCTGCACTAATATGTAAATCCTTAAAGCTTAGGAAAATGTCATGCTTCGCATCGTACATCTTGGTCTTCAAATAATTACAATTATTTTCAAACTGTGTAGTGTACTCAAGATATAAGAATTGATACTCAAAATTACCCCCTTTCCTTTTCTTCCAAGTATTTTCTTCCCATTCCTCACTGTTTTTGGAATTTCTGAAAGTTAACATTTTTTTTTTTTTTTTTACTTTTAGAATTGAATACTCTCGACCTAAGAAAAATCTGAACATAATGGCATATACAGTTTGAAAATTCAAGTTGTCTTGAGCACTTTTCTCCTTACACAGTTAATGTAGCCTGTGCTAGTTTATCACAGAGACCCAGATCTTCATTGAGTCTACAATCACTAAAATAAAAGAGCGATGAGAGCTGTGTGTGGTATCTAAACAATGTCACCATAGGAAACAGTCACCACGCACACAATAAATTTTATATTTTTCAGTTTTAGAAATAAGACATAGAAATAAATATTTTCAGTGAAGGAACACTGGGTTCATTATTTCATTCTCGATGACAATTTTCCCAATAAATCAAACAATGTGATTTTAATTTATATGTTTAAAAATCTAACTTAGTTTAAAGAGCAATCAATTCATTATACATATTTCTTTGAAACTGAGCGTGCTATCATGTGCTGTATATTTGAAGTCTAGTCCTCAAAGTTTTGTGCTGAATCAAATCATAAATTAGAATGCCCCCCACTACTTTTATGAGTTGTATGACAATGAATGATGTTTTGAAGAATTTATGAGGGCAAAATCTCCGTTACCTACATAGTTACTGCCTTTTTCAAAGGAATAAATCCTAGCTACCTGAGACCAAAAGTACAAAGTTCTCGGCACTGTGGATTCATGACCGACAGGCAAAGTTCCAGGGTCTTAATCACGGGGGGATGTTTTCCAGTTGTAAAATACAAAATTGGGCCAGAGAAGAAAGATTAATAGAGCTTCTCAAGCAGTAAAGCCAAATACACCTCTGACTGCACGTGGATCACCTTAGGAGTGGAATTAGACTTTTTCTTTATTTAATAAACAATGGGATTTGGGCTCCTTACATATTTTCTTTATTTAGAAGTTTACATATATGTTTTGCTTAACTTGCAATTGACAAGTTAGCTGACATTATGCTCTGTAAAATTATATTAAAATATCTGATGTTTACACACGTATACAAATACACATACCTTAAATGATTCAATAAATTCAATCATTTATATTCAGAGGGAGGTTAGTTTTCTTCCTCTGTTATCCAGCTAGATTAGGTAAATTCAATGAATTGTAGGATCATGGAATTTCAGGTTCAAGTTTTGTTGAAATCTTGTGAGTACACAGTAATTCAGAGAAAGACCTTGCTGTACATATACAGAGAGTGTATAGCTGCCCACACTGAACAAGCAGAATTTATTCAACCGAACTAACATAGGCTGAGGGTGATATGATTTTATGTCTAATTCCTGAATAAATCAGTTTTAACTTTATTTAGCCAAATGCTGAAAAACTTATCAAGAGTTTATTCATTCCTCCTAACTTCTGAATTTCATAAATATTGATTTAATGAAGAGCATTGACTTCATTATTTACAATGTACAATAATCTTAGACATGATTAAGTTGAAAGCATTGGGAATGTATTTTAAAAATACATTAAAACTTATTTTTCATAGGAAATAAATGCATATGCAGTTAAATGTATATCACCTTTCCACCATATCTCAGACATTCAGAACCCCCTTTTCCACTTATATTCGAGTTTTTTATAATTTGTTCATAGATTTTCATAGATAACCTATGCACATTCTACAGTACATAAAGGGAACAAATTTTTAGTCAAATGATAATTCAGTATATATAAAGATGATAACATAGTATACTCACTCTTCTGAATCTTGTTTTTTTTTTAATTTACAGTTTTAACCTTATTTTGGAGATTATTTTTATCAAAATGAGCAGTCAGGACATTTTTAATGGCTACTGAAATTATGTTTAATAATATCCTATTACCTACTAATGTTACCTGATATTTTGCCTTTAGATCATTGGGTTTTGCAAGTACTAACGGTGCTGCAATTTACATGCTCATTTTAATGAATGTCTGTAAATTCAATGAACGTCTATAAATGTAGGTCAAAAAAGAATGTCATATTTTTAACTTTGCTAGGTATTGTCAATTGTACCCCATAGTTTAACTCAATTTACAGATTGACTGCTCCATTGTATGTATGTATGCCAATTTTCCACACTCTCTCCACTACTATTTTCAATTTGTTTGGGTTTTGTTAATTCAAAGCTAAATTGCTTCAAATCATGTCTCTCTCTGTTTTCTATAATACTATAACTCTAAACGATAGAAATATCCAGTGAATTTAAAGTCTGGACTTCTTCAACCAGTAGAATAGCTCTTTGATTTTAGCGCCCAATTATCATATCTTATTTTATTTTATTTATTTTATTTTTTTTGTCTTTTTTTTTTTTTTTCGTGTCCGGCAACGGATCGCAACCCTCAGTGCTGCGCCCGCACCTCGCTCAGCCAGTGGGATCCGAACCCTTGGCGGGAGCGCCGCCGCGCTCCCAACGGCGCACTGTAGCAGTGCGCCACCGGGCCGGCTCATATCTTATTTTATATTTTAGACTTATGTACATATCTTTCAAAACAGTTTGGATTTTTGGCCATTTTTGAATAAAGTAATATTATACATTTCCATTCCCAAAAGTAAATGCAACATTAAAAATTATGTGAGTGAAAATTCTTGATTTACATTCCAAATTCAATTGGCTATACATCAATGCCAGAATAAAATGTGTAGATATTTGAAATATGTAATAAGCGTCAGCAAAGATGAAGAGCAGTTTTGGCTATTGCTAACACTACAGGAAGCTAAACAGTTTTAGAGTCAGTTTGAACCATCTCTTCCATTGTCAGATTGCTCCAAGCATCTTTATATAGTGTGTTTTTATTAGACTTTTTGCATTTGCTGGATTTTACAATAAATTCTATCTCAATGGAATATTTTTTAAAATGAGTTGAGTAAAGGTAACAGAACGAAAGAGAGGATGTTATGCACATGGATAATGTGTTCATTAACAATAATATTGACTGCTTAGTTGTGGAAAACAATATGTAAAGTGGTTTACAAACTAATAGGATAGTGGTTTGTTACTTATTTTCAGGAATTTTATTATGTTTTAGTTATTTTAGGACTTGAGGTTTACATGTACTCATTCTAATTGCGAAGAATCTGTGATTTTTCAAGAATGTATTATTGTCTTTAAGTAAATGAACACCCACATACATATGTATATAAACATACAAATGATTACCACTTTGATGGCAAAACTCAAAGTCAGGACCACTGGTTTTACTCCATTGAAATAATTGTTCTCAGATACCCTGGCCAAATAATTTTGGTCTTAGTAAATATGGCTTGAATACATCTTGAAAATTTAGAATTATTAAGTTTCCCCTAAGTTTTTCTACATGTCTCTCAAATAAACTAGCTATTAATTTATGCGGTGTTTGCATTAGTATCGTATCTAACATCAATCTCGGTGATTTCACAACAGAACAAATAAGTGATTGGTGGAAAGTCTTCAACACACATAGTTTTTTAAAGTACACACTTTCTTTAATGAAACAGAATATGGATTTATGCAAAGAGTTACACAATTCAGGAGAATAGAGAAAACTTGAGTCCCCCAAAGATTGTAGAGTTGGTAATAACCCTCCATTCACAAAAAGAAACAACCACCCTTCACCGTTCCCATGGGAATTTCAATATTCCTCTTCTCTTTATCCGTCTTACTAGTGCCTATGTGTGAGTGTGTGTGTGTGTGTGTGTGTGTGTGAGAGAGAGACAGAGAGACAGAGAGACAGAGAGAGACAGATAAAATTAGAGAGACAGAGAGAGAGAGAAAATTAGACAGAGAGAGAGAAAATGAGAGAGAGAGAGTGGGAGAGAGAGAGAAAGAGGAGTCTCCATTATGTGTCTAGCAAATAACTAGGACAAAACATTCTCAGCACATAACTATTTACTGTGAGACTGACTAAATTCAATTCATGAAAAAATGTAATTCAGCACCAACACTTACAAATCCACAATTTTAAAAAGCAGTAAAACAAACAAACAAAAAACCAGCAGTGCAAGCAAATACCTTTTGTCATATTAGATAAAGAATATCAAATTAAATGTTTTATTTAAAATATGATGAAATATTGTATTTAAATTATCAATAAATACTTTTGCTATTTTTTTAATAAGCTCGTGATCCATCATTCCTTTCAAGAGGCATATAGTGTACTTTGTGCTCATTGCCTTGAGTAAGAGATGGCACAACAAAACAAAATAGGCAAAAATCACCTGCCCCACTTGATTTCTGAGTTCCAAAGTTTATATCCTTTAAATTAAGAAACTGAAATAGCTTATGATGTTCCAATACAAATACAAATATTTGGTTCAATGCAGGTGATACATGAGCAATGCCTGTGTCCTCTGGGATTTGAAAAGGTTTTCTGGATTAAGGGTGTGGGCATATCAGAAAAGAAGCAAGGGATACATTTAATGGATTCCTGAGAAAAAGGTAGGCAGGGAGAATACTATGTCCTATAGCTGCTGTTCCAAGTCTTGACTTAGTGTGGGGGGCTAAAAATTTCAGATGGATTTTCCAAATCTGAGAGCAGTGAAGTCGGTACATCTACTTCTCAGGCAGAGTTTAGGGAAGAGGTAAGGTCCCTTGGGTTTCCTAACATGATTATCGCCCAGTAGAGGAGTCCTGAAAAGAACAGAGTTTAGTTATACAAAATTAAATCAAATTTCCTGCATATCTGAATTTATGAATTTAAATTGGCAACTGTTAAGTAATTTTTTTTTTTTTTTTTAAAGATGACCGGTAAGGGGATCTCAACCCTTGTCTTGGTGTTGTCAGCACCACGCTCAGCCAGTGAGCAAACCGGGCCATCCCTATATGGGATCCGAACCCGTGGCCTTGGTGTTATCAGCACCGCACTCTCCCGAGTGAGCCACGGGGCCGGCCCAGTATTCTAAAGTACAGTATTACAGTTTTGAAATCTTCCAATGTCCACGTAGAAATATGTTCTTGAAAAATAATTCTTCTGCGTTCAGAAGTTAAGAAGTATTGCTGTAGGGGCATTTGGACTTATAATAAGAAACATTTGTATTAAAAATATTGCCTAAAACAGTCAGTGACATTGATGACATTAATGCCTGCCTTTATTTATATTTGGTCCTGAATTCCTTAAAGAAGTCTCTCAAGATGGATTACAAACTGTTATTTGAAAACTAAATGATGACCTACATAGAGATAATTAGGGAAGTACAAATACTCTGCTGGATAACACAAATGTTATACAGTTGGAGAAAAGACATATAAACCTATGATTTAAAGATAGCAGGGTATTATTTTGTGTGTTTCTACTTGTATTATATATATATATATATATATGTATAATATGCTTCAAATTGAAGAGCTATAAGGAACATCCACATGTAGGTCAAGGTTATATCACCAAAAATTGAATTACTTTCTAACTGAAACCTGGTATATAATGTGAATAAAATTGTCTTAGTGTCACAGTTCATGAACTCTGCACTTTCCTTATGTGTACATGTGGAAACAAACCAATTTTTTTTTATTTCTAAGGTTTTGCACAGATTCATTAACACTTTATTTCAGCAAAAACTTAACGATTGACATTTTTGTCCTAAAGTACAGATTCACTTTCCCTCAGATACAGACCTCTTAGCACATTAATTCTTTGCAGTTTAACTATGAAGAGTATTTGGAATAACTTCAATTTTATACACCAGTATATAAATTCTTAGGATTTTAAATAAAGCTCTACCTTTAATACGTCTTTATATTTATCATTAATTAACTCTAACATTGTGAAGGAAGAATCAAGGAAGAATCATCTCAAGACAAAAGGTTGGATTAGGTGATTTTTTCCCTCTTTTGAGACTTTCAGTCTTTCTAGAGAAATATATTTAGAATCGTGAAACATAAAATGTCTGTTTATATTCTTGCTAAAGACTTTAAATAAAGGACCTTTATATCAATTATTGATAGGAACAAAAGACAACATAATGCATGCATATTTCTTTGAATTGTAATATAAGTCGTCACAACAGGCAATTTTTTGTACAACTTAGTAATATGAATTCTAAAGTTTAACTTACATCTGGAAAAAAAAAAACTTAGCAATGTAAAAAGCTGTGTCCTATAACAAGAAATTATTAAGCTTAATTTTCTTAGAAAACAACAAATTTCGAGAACATACTTTTAAAATCATCAAGCTATTAACTTACAAAATCAATTTTTGAAATCTACTGACCTGGATTAACTTAAGTAATACATTTTATTATAGAATGTAAATTCTGTAATATTTATATTATATCATGTAACAAATTAAAATTATAGAAAATTTAAAGCTTTATATATAAATTTAAATTTATATATAAATTTAAAGCTTTATAAATTTAAAACTTTCAAAAGTTAATATACAAAAGCCAAACATATTCATATTGCATTAATTTTATAGTATCCTTATATAAATCTGGGAATAATTTTTCCATATTCACTCACTGAAAAAGTGCTGTCTAAATGTTATATTGTAAGCAATGATACACATTTGAAATAATGTTTATTTCAATTTTGAAAATAAAAAATAAGAAATTAGATTAAAATGGTTTTATATGACAGAGTTATAATTAATAACTAACAGTTTTGGTTCAGAGTATTAAAAAACAAATAGTGGTTGGATAATTTTGAGAGTATTCCAGGTCAGAAGAGTGGGTGACTTCAGAATATTCACCTACAATGGCCAACTTTGATATCCATGTTCAAATACAAGCTCCTCCCAATTTGACATAATATTTCTACTTCTAGCAATAAAATTAGAGTTAGGACATTTTTTCTTTAGGCCTAATTGTAGGAAATAATGAGTTATTCATGTGCTAACTTTTCAGATACTTCTTGTAAAATCCCAACCCAATTATATAGTTGTATGTGTTTTTCAAATAACCTGATGATACTTTTTATTTTTTATTTTTTTTAATTTGTATTTCTTATTAGCATATTCATTCTTACAAATCGTGATATTTCTTCATGCCCTTTGCCCGACCTATCACTTCCTAAACCACCTCCCTCCCTCCCTCCCTCCCTCCCATCTCTAGTATCCTTAGGTTTGTTCTATTCTTCTGAAAATTCATTCTATGGTCTTTTCTGTTTTTCTTTCCTTCAATCCTTCCATCTTCCCTCCTTCCCTGTCCCCCCTCCTTCCCTCCCTTCCTCCCTTCCTTCCTAACAGCCAGTTATGAGGGAGAATATGTGGTATTTCTGTTTCTTTGTCTGGCTTATTTCACTTAACATAATTTTCTTCAGACTCATGCATGTTGCTGCAAATGGCAGAATTTCACTCTTTTTTATGGCTGAGTAGTATTCCATTGTGTATATGTATCACATTTTCTTTATCCAGTAGTCCATCGATGGACACTTAGGTTGGTACCACATTTTGGCTATTGTAAATACAGCTCCAATGAACATGGGAATGCAGGTATCCCCTTGACATGAAGATTTGCATTCTTTTGGATATATACCCAGTAGTATCAACTTATAGTTCTGAATCACTCTCTTAAACAAAGTCAGTACTGTAGAAAAGTTATTAGATGTTACATTTCTTAGAGGAGACACAAATTTTATTCATTGGAATGATATCTCTTGGCAAGTAAAACTTAAAATATGAACCCTGATTCCAAAAACAAAGGCATCATAACTCTGTATGTAAATTTTTTCATGGCTTGAGAGTAAAGTACATGAGTATAAAGAAAAGAACATTTTTCTTGTCTCAGTTCTAAAGTCAGGATTTACTTTAAACTTTGCATTAATGAAAGCAATTGACAGTGTGGCCCAGATTATAAATTTGGATCCCATGAGGCTCAATTTGTTCTGTGAGTTCCATTTAAGGAGGTATCATTTAACATCAGATATGAATTTAAAAGGAGTCCAATCTTAACTTACTTTTCTCAGAGAACATCAGATGTCTCAGCTCACCACTCCAAGCAACATCTTCAGAATCTCATTCTCTTCTTAAATCTGAAAATACTCTAAGAACAACACACTCACATAAAGAGTATGGTCTTCAGAATCTCATTCTCTTCTTAAATCTGAAAATACTCTAAGAACAACACACTCACATAACAAGTCCATACTCTTTGCCATGTGCGTTTTAATTTTCTTTATTATTTAAATATTGACTCAGATCCCCTGGGTATATCTAATTTTTTTTTCCCTCTTGCTTTTCATTGTAGTTGAACAAAATCTCTCTTTTTTGTGGCCAGTAGAACACAATTTTGTGAGAAGGTAGAAACAGCCATGTATTAGGTAATCCTTTCAACTTCCCAACAGATAAGTACAAATTGCTAGTTTTTACATGTCTATGGTGCAATATATAATTCCACTGATTATTTTAATGTTCTGGAGCTCCTAAAATTTGTGGTTTGATCCAGGTATTCTATGTTTATCCTATAATACTTGCTTTCTTGTGTCCTCATATCTTCTCTCAGTATATTCCTTTTCTTTCCACGCCAATACCAAATTTCCCTGTAGAATCTTAAATTTTCTCTGAGCCCTGTACTACAACTAGACATTGCACCAATTAAGAATAAACCTAAAGAGTGTTTGAATTTTGATAGAAGATAATGCCTCAGTAAAAGCAAATCAATATAGAATATTAAAAATCCAGACACAAAGGCAAGTTATTATGGTAGATATTTTTGAACAAGATGTTTTGGATCTGGTTGATTTTGTAGAAGTAAACATTGCCTAATTGTGCATAACTAAATATCTGTGAAAAATGAAGAGGCTTTAATTGAATTGCTAAGAAATTATCAGAGCTATTTGTAGATTTACTATGCATTTATAGCTCTACTATGCTTGCACAGACCACCTAAACAATGACTCAGCTTCATGATAGGCCTGATCATTTGTAGACAATTCTTTTCTCCAAAACTCCTGGCATTTAGTGCACTTGACACTAAGTGCCATAGCTAATTTTCACTACCTGAAAACCCTTCTTTATAAATGTACTAGAAAACCTAATGCAGTAATTTTCTGTCTCAGTCCTCCTCAATGTTTCTGAAATAGGCATTAACTTTCTCCCCCTCCCCACCCTCCTTATTTTTATCAAGTGGCAACTGGTATAGAACAAAGAAAACAAAACCACGTCATATGTGCCACAATTATATTGTCTCAGGATGTGGTGACCAATGATAATGCAGCATAGCATTTTTGCTGCCTGTTGATATAACCTCGAAGTTCTTTCCAACCCAATGATTTATGGACCATCTAGAACCTTATTGGGCTAGAAATGACATAAAGTTGAAAACTCTGTCATTCCAATTGCCTAGTGACATTAAGGCAAGTTATGTAACACTTATGTTCTTGATTTCTTGTAAATATCATAGGAAAATAGTGCTTGAAAATACTTGCAGTGAGGTATGAAAACATTGATTCCTTCTGCTTTAAAAAAAAAACTAAAGGTATTTTCTGTAGACAAGGGTTGGCAAAATAATTGCAATTGCTGTAAAATCTTAAAAGATTTTTATTTAAAGTGACATAGTCATTTTAGTTTTTTGACACAGGCCTTCTCATCTAAAGACAGGAATGATAGCTAAAATATAAGAAAGAAAATCAACCAAAGGGAGCTAGTGAGGAAAAACCAGAGCTCCACAGATCACAAAAGGAAAAATGAAAGCAATGTTTGGAATGTGGGTGAAATGGTCTATGCTAGCTTCAGTTCTTGAAGTAAACAATGATAGATGTGAACTTGGGTTTTGAAGTGTAATCTAATGATGAGGCCTGCATTTCTGCCGGATACCAGAGGTTAAGATGGGTCTCCTTCACTTGTGAAAGTAGGCTATAAATGTAATACAATTATCCTTCATTTAACTATGAATTTTTAGCATACTCTGAGTCAAGAATGGGGGAAGACAAAGGCCAAACATTCTTGCTCTTTTAACTTCTTACCAAATAACTGAAACAGCAAAATCACCAATATCATAATAGGAATTCCACCCTACCGTTATAAAGTTTGGTTATAATCTGGGTACTTAGGTAGAAGAAAGCACAAAGCAGGGAAAGTTAAGCATAAAAATAAAAAAGACATATATTCAAAAAGTAAAAATAAATCAAAAATTATAAAATAAAACCAAGGAGAACATAAATTCAAGAAAAAAAATAAAGCAGAAAAGAACAAGAGTAGAAATTTTGAAAACTTAAAAATATAGTGGGGCATTTTATATTTCCAAAGATAGCTGCAACAATAACTTCTATCTCATATGCTCTTCTTCCATCAAGAGCTGGGATGGATTTTTCTAATCCTAATCTGAGAATGGGCCCATGACTGCTTTGATCGATAGAACATGGCAGAAGATACTTATGCCAGATATTGAGTATCTTCCACATTCTACTTTTTGAAATTTTGAGGGTCTAAAAAATACAAGCTCATTTGAGGGAAGGGGAAGCCATGAGGAGGAATACTGAAGTACCAGATATGTGAGTGAAGAAGCCATCACAGACGTCAAGATATTTTGAGCCTTCAAATGACTTCAAAGCCCCAGCCCGACCTGATTGCCAATGTATGAGCAACACTGAGTGAGACTAGATGTGCTAAGTCCAGAAAAGGCACAGATCAATGAGCAAAAGAATGCTATTTTGAGGTGTTTTTTAATACTTCAATAGATAGCCAGATGATATAGTAACTGAAATAAAAATAAAACTCAATATTTGAAGTAAGTGGAAACTGATCAGAGAGTAAAGACTTAACAAATTGAGGTGTAGGATTAAGGAATCAATAAAGAACTTAATGCATAAAAGAGCAGTTAAGAAAAAAGGAAAATAAGTAGAAAAATTTCAGACATGGAGAATGAGGGCAATTGAAGAAATGGCAAAGAAATGGCAAAGAAGAAATAAATGGATGCATAACAGTGAACAGCTTTCCAAAATTAAAGACAGACATGAGTTCTCAAAATCAAGTGTAATTTTTAATAAGCACAATGAATATGAAAAGATCATGTCTAGATACATTGATAAGGCTCGATTGTACACTCCAAAACTCATATGTTGAAGTTATAACCTCCAGTATCTCAGCATGTGTCTGTATTTGAAGAAAGAGCCTTTAAGTATGTGAATAAATCCAATGAGACCACTAAGGTGAGCTCTAATCCAATTGACTGATGTCCTTAAAAGAAAATCTGGACACACGTAGAGGCACCAGGAATGAGAAAAGGCCACATGAGCACACAGTGAGAAGGCAGCCATCTGCATGTCAAGGAGAGAGGCATGGGAAGAAACAAAACGGCCCAACGTGTGGATCTTAGATTTTCATTTAAGTTAGGAAGCAGCTGATGAAAAAGTTCCACCTATACACAGCAAGAGCTAACAGTTACAAGGAGAGATTAAGAGAATCCTAGAGAGTTAAGTCATCAGGATGGAAGAATAGTTGATTCCCAGGTTTGCTCCTCCCCACAAGTAACAAATCTACGGCTATTGAAAAGCAAAGACTGCCAACCTGGGACGGCTGGAGTTAGGGGAAGATGAGGAGAGACCTGTGGAGCTCATGAAGGTGCAAAAGGCCACAGTAAGAGGGTGTCAGGATGGCACCTGTCATTCTGAGCCCTGGATGCTTCCAAACAATCCTGGCAGGGGGTGGCTACTGCACACAGATCAAATCCACAGGTGCCTCAGTGGCACTCATTGCATAAATCTGCTTGGATTCTGAAGGCCCAAAGGCCATAAAGACTATTGGTAGGATTCCCCAGGCCCAATAGGAGCAAGTGATTGCAATGGAGTAGAGAAAGTGGCCACCCAGAAGCCAGTGAGTTATCATGAGGGATGTGTAAATGAGCTTTATTATGGGAAGTGGTTGTAGTGCAGGGGAAAGGCTGGTCTACTCAGGGAACATTGGGCACAGTGTGAGCAGCTGGTCTCAGTGGAAACTGGTCTGGGCAATAGAACTGCAGGGGCAGGTTCAATCTACAGGAAAGACTCCATCCCAGGCCAGAGTTTCCACACAGCCCAGACCTGGAAGTGATTAACGATCCACAGAAGAGCCATCCCACAGAATCAGCATACATTAGAAATTAAAAATTAAATGTGAAATTAAGATTAATTTGAAAGTAAATAAATGTCATAAATCAAAAATAAAAAAGTAGAATAAATAGACTGGCAAAATTTTTTTAAATGAACTCAATATTACAAGGGTTTAGAAGAAATTATAATGAAAACTATTTATTATATATTGTATTTGAACTACAATAAAAATTATATATTGAATATAATGAGTTGCAGCTAAATAATTTCATAGAGATTAATTTATAATCTAAAGTGCACTTATTTTTTAAAAGGATTGAAATTGAGAGCTATGCCAAAAACTAGAAAAAGGATAAAAGAGAAATTAGGAAATAACTAATAAAAATTAATAAAACAAGAGTCAAGTGAACAAAATAGAACATAGCCACAATTAAAAATATTTATTTGGAACAATAATGATAATAGTAATTATAATTAAAATAGTAATATTTGACATTGTTACAAGCAGTTTTCTGTGTGTTTTATACTTATTATCTCATGCAATTCTTACATAACTATGAAAATTTGGTACTCTAAATATAATGCTCAATTTTTTTTTTTTTTTTTTTGTCCTTTTTGAGACCGGCCGTACGGCACTCAGCCAGTGAGAGCTGTGAGCGCACCGGTCATCCTTATATAGGATCCGAACCTGCGGCAGGAGTGCCACTGCGCTCCCAGCGCCACACTCTCCCGAGTGCGCCACAGGCTCGGCCCATAATGCTCAATTTTTTAGATGAAGAAACAACCACAGATGGGCGTTATAATTTGAACAAGTCCATACAGTGAGCATTTAAACTATGATTTCATTAATAAAAAATTCCTCCAGAAAAACTGATGAAGAAAAACAAAATAATACAAATTTATTACATTTTGAATAAAAGTAGCAGAGAGAATAAGTAGTTGATACCAGAGGAAAGGGTCTGGGGAGACCCAGTAGCCGGCCTCAACCCACCCTGTCCTCTACCAAGTTCTTGGCTCAATCATCACAGGAAAGAATTAAAGAGCAGCGTCACAGTAGAAAGTGAAAAGAGGTTTCATACAGAGAATAAGAAATACAAACTTTATAGGGTAAGTGAGGGCTGGCTCCAGAAAGCGAGCAGCAGCTGCAGCAAGTTTAATACAAAAGTAAGAAATACTCACTTCACAAAGTGGAGGCTGGCTCTAGAGTGAACAGCAGCCTACTAAATGCAAGTTTAGCACAAAAAGTAAGAAATATACATCTCATAGGCCAAGAGCAGCCTGGCTCCGAGAGAGTGAGCTATTGCCCCACCTTCTTCCTGGATTTGACTTTTATTGCTTGGCTATCTATACATATTCATGATACCTAATGAATATTCAACAAAGGGGGATGTTCCCAGTCATGTAACCTAGTCTTATTTATTTATTTATTTACCTATCTATCTATTTATTTATTTGTTTTGAATATTCATGAGATACAAAGCTGATTGTCTCCCCTCCTGCCCATGTTGTGGGGGCCAGATTCATGTTGGGGACATACCCATTACCAGAAATTGCTTTTCCACTCTTCGTCCCCTTCCAATTATCCTCAACCTCCCTCCTCCTCCTCCTCTCCCCTCAACTTCAATTTGCAGCCCTAGGAATGTTCTCTCCCTCTGTTGGATCATGGGAGTATTGTGGTCTTTTTTTCCTGCCTTCCTTTCTTTCTTAGCTCCAACATATGAGTGAATGCATGAGGTATTTATCACTCTGTGCTTTGCTTGTTTCACTCAACGTAAGTTTCTCCAGATTGCAATTGGGAGTATTTCATTCTTTTTTATAGCAGAGTAGTATTCCATAGTGTATATATACCACAGTTTCCTTATCCAATCATCCGTCGATGAGCATTTAGTTTGGATCCGTATCTTGGCTATTGTAAACAGAGCTGCAATAAACATGGGAGTGCAGGTATCTCTTTGACATAATGATTTCCATTCCTCTGGATATATACCCAGACGAGGGATTGCTGGATCATATGAAAGATCTATCTGTAGTTGTTTGAGAAACCTCCAAACTGTTTTCCAAAGTGGTTGTACTAATTTACGTTCCCACCAACAGTGCAGAAGTGTTCCCTTCTCGCCACACCCTCACCAGCATTTGTTATTCACTGTCTTTTTGATCATAGCCAGTCTAACTGGAGTGAGGTGGTATCTCAATTTGGTTTTAATTTGAATTTCCCTGATGACTAGTGACGTTGAGCTTTTTTTCATGTATCTGTTGGCCATTTGTATGTCTTCCTTTGAAAAATGTCTATTTAGATCCTTTGCACATTTTTTAATTTGATCATTTTTTTTTTTTTTACTGTATAATTGCTTGAGTTCTATGTATATTCTGGATATTAGTCCCTTGTCAGATGCATAGTTGGCAAAAATTTTCTCCCACTCTGTAGGTTGTCTTTTCACTCTGTTGATTATTCCTTTTGTTGTGCAGAAACTTTTTAGTTTGATATAGTCCCATTTGTTTATTTTTTCTTTTGCTGCTTGTGCTTTTAGACTCATGTTCATAAAGCTTGTCCTGACCTGACTGCTGAACTGTTTCACCTATATTTTCACTTAGTAATTTTACTGTTTTGGGTTTTAAACCTAGGTCTTTAATCCATTTTGAGTTGATTTTAGTGTAGGGGGTGAGAGATACATATCTAGTTTCATTCTTCTGCATATGCATACCCAGTTTTCCCAGTGCCACTTGTTGAAGAGGCAATCTTTTACCCAATGTAGATTTTTGTTTCCTTTGTCTAATATCAGATAGCTCTAAGCCTGAGGAGTGATTTCTGGGTTCTCTATTCTACTCCACTGGTCTGAATGTCTATTTTTATAACAGTACCATGCTGTTTTGGTCACAACAGCTTTGTAGTATAATTTGAAGTCAGGCAGAGTTATACCTCTGGCTTTGTTTTTTGCTCAGGATTTCTTTGGCTATTTGGGTTTTTTGTTTATCCATATGAAAGGTAAGATTGTTTTTTCCATTTCTGTGAAGAATGTCATTGGTATTTTGATGGGGATTGCATTGAATCTGTAGATCACTTTGGTTAGTATAGACATTTTCACAGTGTTAATTCTTCCAATCCAAGAGCATGGAATATCTTTCCATCTTTTTGTGTCTTATTTAATTTCTTTCAGAAATGGTTTGTAATTCTCATTGTAGAGGTCTTTAATGTCCTTGGTTAAATTGATCCCTAGGTATTGTAAGTTTTTGGTGACAATTGTAAATGGGCTTAATTTGGTTACTTCTCTTTCTGTTAATTCATTATTTGGGTATATAAATGCTACTGATTTCTGGGCATTTATTTTGTATCCTGAACCATTGCTGAAGTTATTAACCAGCTCTTTGAGTTTTTTGGTTGTCTTCTGGTTTTTCTATATTTAGTATCATGTCATCTGCAAATAGGGAAAGCTCAACTTCCTCTTCTCCAATCTGGATTCCCTTTATTTCTTTCTCTTGCCTGATTGTTCTAGCTAGTACCTCCAGCGCTATGTTGAATAGAAGTGGTGAGAGTGGACATCCTTGTCTTGTTCCTGTGCTTAAGGGGAAGGCCTTTAATTTTTCCCCATTCAGAGTTATACTAGCAGTGTGCTTGTTATAAATGGCTTTTATTGTGTAAAGATATTTTCCTTCTATACTTAATTTGTTGAGGGTCTTTATCATGAAGGAATGTTGAATTTTGCCAAATGCTTTTTCAGTCAAATGCTTTTTCAGCATCTGTTGAGATAATCATATGGTCTTTGTCCTTGAGCTTGTTGATGTGATGTATCACATTTATTTACTTTTGTATGTTGAACTATCCTTGCATCCCTGGGATGAATCTCACTTGATCATAATGTCTAATATTTTTAATATGTTGCTGTATTCTAATTGCTAATATTTTGTTGAGGATTTTAGCATCTAGGTTCATCAAAGATATTGGCCTGTAATTTTCTTTTTTTGTTGTTTCTTTATCTGGTTTTGTTATCAGAGTTATGTTGTCCTCATAGAGTTTGGGAGAGTAGAATCTGTTTCAATTGTTTGAACAGTTTCAGGAGAATTGGTATTAACTCCTCTTTAAAAATTTGATAGAATTCAGCTATAAAGCCATCCAGACCCAGGCTTTATTTTTGTTGGAAGATTGCTTGTTATTGGTCTGTTCAGGTTTTCTATCTCTTCTTGGTTCAATCATGGTAATTTAAGGCCGGCCTGGTGGCGCACTGCTACAGTGCCCCGCTTGGGAGCGCAGCGGCACTCCCGCTGAGGGTTCGGATCCCACATACAGACCGGCGGCTCACTGGCTGAGCGAGGTGCGGGCGCAACACCGAGGGTTGCGATCCCGTTGCCAGTCCTGGTCCGGTACGGGCGTGACACTGAGGGTTGCGATCCGTTGCCGGTCACGAAAAAAGACAAAAAGGAAAAAAAAAATCATGGTAATTTATATGTGTCTAGAAACTTATCCATATCTTCCAGATTTTCAAATTTTGTAGAGATACAGTTGTTTATAATACTCTCCAATGATTCTTTGTATTTCTGTGGTGTCAGTTGAAATGTCTCCATTTTCATTTCTGATTTTTGTTATTTGGGTCTTTTGTCTTCTTTTTTGTTATTGTTAATCTAGCTAATGGTGTGTCTATTTTGTTTATCTTCTTGAAAAACCAACTTTTAGTTTTGTTAATCTTTTCTATTATTTTCTGGGTCTCTATTTCATTTAGTTCTGCTCTAATCTTAATTATTTCTTTCCATCTACTGCCTTTACCTTTGGATTGTTGTAGTTTTTCAAGTTCTTTGAGGCATAGTGTTAGGTTGTTTATTTGGAGTCTTTCCATTTTCTTGATATAAGTATTTACTACAACAATTTTCCCTCTTAGTACTGCTTTTTCAGTATCCCGCAAGTTTTGGTATGATGTATCTCTATTTTCATTAGTTTCTAGAATTTTTTTTATTTCCTCTTTAATTTCTTCTTGGACCCATAGGTCATTCAGGAGCCTATTATTTAATTTCCATGTATTTGTATGTCTTCCAGTGATTTGCTTATTGTTTATCTCCCGTTTTATTCCATTGTAGTCTGAAAAGATTGTTGGAATGAATTCAATTTTTTAAAATTTGCTGCGATTAGATTTGGGACCTAATATGTGGTCTATCCTGGAGAATGTACTGTGAGCTGATGAGAATAAAGTGTGTTCTTTAGCTGTTGGGTGTAATGTTCTGTATATATCTGCAAAGTCCAGTTGGTCTAGGGTGTAGATTAAATCCTTTGTCTCTTTGTTGTCTCATTGCCTGTAAGTCCTGTCCCATACTGAGTGAGAGGTGTTCAGATCACCTACTATTAATGTACTAGGACCTATCTCCTTCTTTAGGTGTAAGAGTGTTTGCTTGATATATCAGGGTGCTCTGGTACTGGATGCATACATGTTCATGATTGTTATGTCTTCTAGCTGGATAGTTCCCTTTATCATTATATAAGGCCTTCTTTCTCTTTTTTCATGTTTTTTTGTTTGTTTGTTTGATTGTTTTAAAGTCTATTTTGTCCTATATAAAAATAGTTACTCATGCTCATTTTTGGTTTCCATTTCCATGGTATATCCTTTTCCATAACTTCACTTTCAGTCTATGAGTGTCTTTACAGGTGAAGTGCATCTTTTGAAGATAGCATATACTTGGGTCTATCTTTTTAATCCAGTCCATTAGTCTGTGTCTTTTGAATGGGGAGTTTAGTCCATTCACATTTAGAGTAGTTATTGAGACGTGTTGTTTAATTAGTGTCATTTAATTGCTGTCTAGGTGGTTTAAATATCTTTTGATCATTATTTCAACTTTTATTTCTCTTCTTCAATGTGAGTTGGGGATTTAAGTTGGAATGGTTTACCTTCTTTCTATTTCTTGCTGGCATACTTGTTTTAACTGTGGGTTTTGTTCTTCCTTGTGTATTAATGATGATGTTCACCATTTTTCAGAATCCAGATGATTGACTCCGTTGAGAATTGCTTGCAGGGCTAGTTGTGTGGTGGTGAACTCCCACAACTTTTATTTATCTGGGAAATACACTAATTCTCTCTCATTTCTGAAGGAGAGCCTTACTGGGTAAAGAATTCTTGGCTGGCATTTTTTTTTTCTTTTAGTATTTTGAATACATCATTCCACTCTCTTCTGGCCTGAAGGGTTTCAGCTGAGAAGTCTGCTGTTAGTTTGATGGGGGTTCCCCAATAAGTGACCTGGCACTTTTCTCTTGCTGTTTGTTGAATTCTCTCTTTGTCTTTAGGCTTTGCAAATTTAACTAAAATATATCTTGGGGAGGATCTTTTTGGGTTGAATCTGTTTGGGACCTTTGAGCTTCCCAGATCTGAAGGTCTGTGTCTCGCCCTACAGCTGGGGAGTTTTTTGTTACTATTTCCTTGAGTAGATTTTTGATACCTTTTCCCTTCTCCTGCCCTTCAGGAATACCCACAATTCGGATGTTAGAGCACTTGAGATTGTCTGCTATCTCTCTTAGGTTTTCCTCATTATTTTTTATTCTTTTTTCTTTCTTTCTCTCTCTCTTTTTTTTTTTTTTTTTTGGTCTGTCTGAGTTATTTCAAAAAGACTGTCTTCAAGCTCTGAAATTCTTTCTTCTGCTTGCTCTACCCTGCTGCTCCAGCTCTCAGTCATGTTTTTATTTCATAGAGTGAGTCTTTTATTTCTAGAAGTTTGCTACACTCTTTTTTATGGTATTAATCTCTTTGTAGATTTCCTCCTTCATATTCTGGATGTTTTTTCTTGTTTCATTGTGTTCTCTAATTGAGTCTTCCTTTGTTTCCTCAAGTTACTCTTCAGGAATACCCACAATTCGGATGTTAGAGCACTTGAGATTGTCTGCTCTCTCGCTTAGGTTTTCCTCATTATTTTTAATTCTTTTTCCTTTTTCTTTGTCTGCCTGAGTTATTTTAAAAAGACCACCTTCAAGCTCTGAAATTCTTTCTTCTGCTTGCTCTACCCTGGTGTTCAAGGTCTCAGTCGTGCTTTTTATTTCATTGAGTGAGTCTTTCATTTCTAGAAGTTCTGCTACACTCTTATTTATGGTATTAATCTCTTTGTAGATTTCCTCCTTCATATTCTGGATGTTTTTTCTTGTTTCATTGTGTTCTCTAATTGAGTCTTCCTTTGTTTGCTCAAGTTTTCTTAAGATCATTACTAGAAATTCATTTTCAGACATTTCAAATATTCCCTGTTCCATGGAGTCTGACTTTGGGGCATTACTGTATATTTTCAGTGGTGTTGTTTCTTCTTTATTGTTTGTACTTCTAGTGTTTTTTCACTGATTCTTGGTCATTTGTTAGGGGTTTCACGTCTTCTATTACACTGAGGTTGGCTGTGGAGTGGCCTTGGTTGCTTCTGGGGGGGGCGGCGAACTGTCTTACTTTACAGTAGGTGTGGTGGTGGTTATGTTAAAACAATTTGGTTCCCATTCTAGACTCTGTGGTAATAGAATAAGCTCCTGATACGTGGGGTTCTACTGGGTCAAACTTGGTGGGTCAGATCCATAGGCTGGTGCTCCCCCCTGGGTCCAAGATGGCAGAGTGGGTGGGCCGCATGGAGCCGCATGGTTCTGCTGGCTGGCTGGCATCAGTGGGCTCACCTGCATGGTGCCAGTTTGGGGTGGTGGGGTGGGGCTTTGTAACCTAGTCTTGCATATGCTCAGTTGGTCTCTTTAAGAGTGTGCTTATTGGTCAAATTGCACACTCAGAGATAAATTCATTTTAACTGAGCACACTTGGCCACTGAGACTGCATAAGTCTGCTTCCTGTGGTCTCAATCTCTATGTGTTGGTACCAGAAATAGGTGCTACAGGCCACCGTAGGTCAGGACTCAGAGGTAGGGTCTAAGTCCTATGGGAGTGGTTTGAGACCCAGGAGAGTGGCCTAAAACCTCCTATCTCAATTGCAGATTTTTAAATTAAAAAAAAAAAAAACAATGTATATAATTTATAAGCTAGCATATGTAATCTCAGGTAAATTTTTTTATTTTCTTGAAAACATAAACATTTAAAATTTACTCTTTAAATATGAAAAACCTGAATACCTAATAATCATTAAGAAATTAAATATGTAATTAAATAATTTCTTCTATTTCCCAAATTATATACCAAATCCTAATAAATTTAAGCAAATTATGCTGAACTTCAGATAACAGATATTAACTTTTTTGAAGAGACAATCAACATTACTTAATATATTTTCTGAAAATGTTACTCATGTAATCATGATATAGAAGGCAAGAAAGATGACAATAAATAAAATAAAACCTGAAAATGTTATTAACCCAAATATTAAAATTTCAGTAAAAGTTTAGCAAATTTGAGTGATTTTATTTGAAAAATGGGCCATGATCAAATAGGTTTCTTTCATGGATGTAACAATAGTTCATTTTTTGAAATTATATTTATGTAAAATAGCACATTGGCAGATAAAATGAAAATAGTGATTATCATAAATATATAAACGTATATAAAATATGACACTCAAGCTTAAGAAAACCACAAAAGCCAACTGTGGTAAAATTCTCAAATCAATCCTATTAAAGTGACAGGTTAAGATAGGCATATCCATCCTTCCCAGGCATGGCCACCAGGAAACTGCCAGAAGTGCCCTGGGTTCCCAAGCTGGGGAAGTGGGGGGCTGATGGCATCAGCCATGCCTCCCGATGTCTGCATCCATCCCAGTGATCATCACCAGGCTGCTACTGGAAGTGCTCCAGGCTCCCAAGATGGGTTAGGGAGGCCGAGGGCCTTAGCCACATCCTCCTGACATTTGCATCCAGCCTAGCCATGACCAAGCTGCTGCTGGAAGCCCCCTGGGCTCCTCTGCAGGAATGAGGAGGGTGCCATAGGCCTCAACCATGTCCCCTTCTCCCCTTCCTCTTTCTCCCAGCCTACCCCTCTTCCCCTTCCTCTCTCCCTCTCTACCCCAACTGCTCTGCAACATGTTAGAATGTAAAAATACAGTAATTAATTAATTAATTTTAAAAAGACAGGCATATCCATTAAGATCTCTTTTGTTCATTTATCAATATTGTATGAATTGATTTAAGCAAGATTACAAAACTATAAAATAAATCAGAGATACAATATCAGCAAATAGCTGGCAATGTTATTTGACTTTATAAATTTAAAAAACAATTAGAAGTAATGAAAAATGTTTAGTCAGTTACTATACATATAATCAACCAACAAAAATAGCTATGTTCCTTTACATTAATAACTTATGAAATAAAATATGAAATATAAAAATTCAAATTACAGTAGCCATAACATTGATAGTTAACTATGAGTGAATCTTAAAGTGCAACATCAAAACCATGTGAAGTTTAGAATACAAAAAGAAAGCAAAATTTTGTGCCTTGAGGAACTTTAATTAAACCACAAATGAGAAGAAGAAAATTGTGATGCAAAAACCTAAGAGAAATTACATTTGTATAAATCATAGGAATTTCAAAATCCTAATCTAAAGGACACCTCAAACATATAAAAAAATGGGTGAAAAATATTCACAGAAAATTGAAGGAAAAAGAAAGCTGAAGAGCCTATAAATATATTTTTTAAATGTCCACTTATTTTTGTATTAGGGAAACACATATTAAAAGTGCAGTGGAGAATAGCATAGCACAGTCATCAGTTAAGGAAAAATAAAATATAAAGGCTGAGATATATTTCAAAACATCTTTTACTGCAGGTAGGATAAAGTTATAAATTGTCACAAGCAACACGCTGAAGATCAGTTTGGCAGTATGTAGTAAAATTCATCAAATCTGCTTCTGTGTATATGGTCTAGAAGTAAAGGCCACACCAGAGTCACTGATAGAAAGAGAATTTATTTGGCATTTCAGAAGAATTTTTTACAGGCATCTATAATCTCAGAAAATCACTTGTTTCAGTTTACGCCAGGAAAATTCAGCTGAAATCATTGGGGTATGTTGTGGAAAGCAAAAGCATGCATCATAGTCACAAGCACTTGCTTTCCAATAGGTAAAGTGCAATGGTTCAAATATTTTGGATATTTATCATGATCGAAAAAGAAAATGCTAAATTTTTTTTTAAAGAATCAAAAAAATAAAACTGTGAAGAAAATACATTTTCTTCATAAGGAAGCAGTTGTTATCACTTGATTCAGTGCAAATGAAACAAAGTACAATGTAATTTAAACTCAATAATTGCCATTTTATATTTGTGGAAACATATGTTGTCTGACAAGGTACACATTTCATACTGAATCAGTAATTAAATAAGCAATTCTTCATGACTTAAAAGATGTCTAATATATGCAATTTATAATAAGCATTAGTTTGGTCCGAAGCACATCTCAACTGGTGAATATTCCCCTTTTAATGCTATGTATCTTCAGTTTTTAAAAATTTTTAATTTGTGGTTTCTTTGGTATAAATCTGCTCATGTTTATTTATGCAATACACAGTAGTTATCACTATTTAGTCAAAGTATCTGTCCTATCCTTCTATAAATTTTTGATCTGTTTCCCTGTAAAATTTTATGGTACTTTTTGTCAGACTCTGAAGCCAAGGCTACACAAAGAGGGTAACAAGATTCCTGGCTGTGGCAGAAGTTTTCTAATTTTGACAAACAATTCAGTCAACTAAAGTTCACTGCAAAAAGAGAAGATATTGATTCATAAAAGTTTTAGTGCCTCATATTGGTACGATTTCCAGATGTTTTAATTACATATCAAAATACATCTCTTGACAATGAATGCATTAAACTGAACAGAATAGTTACAGCCAGCTGCTTTTCTGTCAGGTTGAATAAGTTACATTCCTTGTATTTCCAGCTATTTACTTTTATAGTGATCAGGCCTCAATACCTCCAAGTTAGGAATGATAGTCAATAGTATACTGCACAGTAAACTCAGGAATTGATTCAGAGTACACTGTTTTATTCGTTTATGTTTTGATGACTAATAAATTAATTTTAGTGGGAGTATCTTTTTAACAATACTTGTCTGAAAATAATTGATGTCACATAATAGTAAAAAAACTCCTTTAGTTGCAAAATCACGTTTTAAAACTCCTGTTTTTTCAGTACACTTGCTTTCCATTTCACTTGCTTTCCATTTGCCATTGTTTAGCATCAAGGCATGAAGTTTCTCTATTTCCCTCAAAATATTTACATTATCCACGGCTAATTATCCTCCCCAATATTTTTTTCTTTTTATCTGATTGGAAATTTTCATTAAAATACAATAATTATTTCTAATTACCTGTTACTTAACTCAAGTATCTCTATAAACATTTCAAAAAATCAAATGAGTAGAGGATTCCTTAATTAACTTAAAAATAATGTCAGAGAAATATCCAATGATGAGTTAATGCATGGTCCCTATTCCTAAAGAGGTTAAATTTTGGTATTGAACTAAACAGAAAATAACAAATCCACTTGTTTTTTGGTTTTAATGAGATGATTGCTGTAGCATATATCCACTTGTTTTTTGGTTTCAATGAGATGATTGCTGTAGCATAGAACCATGAACCCAATAACAATTCAGGACCAATCATTCTGCTGTCTAAGCCAGCTGGAGCAGAAAAAGGGGGAGTCGTGGGCACTTACTTGCATTTTCATATGCCTGTGAAAAACTACTGGGAGTTCTCTGAATTAGTGTATGGTTACACAAAGGGGTAAAAAGCCATAGTTTCAATAAGTTAACAAGTAGTGTGTACAAATGAAAGATATTATTTAGTTATAATACACTTGTCATATACTATAATAAGAAGATATTGATTTACAAATAGAGAAATATAAAGCAGGTTGCTCCATTATTTTCTTTGTCTTTTGATTTTGATTTTTTTCTTCCCCACTTGAAATTTTCCTATTCAAAAGATAAATTATCTTTTCTCTCTCACAATATCTACAGAATTGAATATTATATAAAAGTCCTTTTACATCTTGATGTTTTATTATTGTTTTATTAATGTTTCCTTAGTGTTGTTATTGTTTTCAAATAATGCTTGATATATAATCTGATATGAAGGTTATGACTTGAACATTGTTCCTTATTATTGCTGTAATAGTTAATATTAATGTATTTTGTAAATACTATATTTTTTAAGACTCAAGATGTAAATTATTAGCTAAGTCCCCAAGGAGCCATTCTCCACTGCCACTGAATCCACTTACTTCTCATTAATAATACTTTTCATGTATATGAGATTGAATACATTTCTGTTTAAATTTTAAAAAGAAGTTTTTTTAAAACTATTTTAGTATGTATACCACATTTTCCGTATCCACTCATCCGATGATGGACATTTGGGTTGATTCCAGCTCTTGGCTATTGTGAAGAGTGCTGCAATGAACATTGGGAAACAGGTATACCTTCGACTTGATGATTTCCATTCCTTTGGGTATATTCCCAGTAGTGCGATAGCTGGATCGTATGGTAGATCTATCTTCAGCTGTTTGAGGAACCTCCAAACCATTTTCCATAGGGGTTGCACCATTTTGCATTCCCACCAACAATGTATGAGAGTTCCTTTTTCTCCACAACCACGCCAGCATTTATCTTTCAGCATCTTTTGGATTTTTGCCATCCTAACTGGGGTGAGATGGTATCTCAGTGTGGTTTTGATTTGCATTTCCCGGATGCTGAGTGATGTTGAGCATTTTTTCATATGACTGTTGGCCATTTGCATATCTTCTTTAGAGAAATGCCTACTTAGCTCTTTTGCCCATTTTTTAATTGGGTTGCTTGTTTTTTTCTTGTAAAGATGTTTGAGTTCTTTATATATTCTGGATATTAGTCCTTTGTCAGACATGTATTTTGCAAATATTTTCTCCCACTCTGTTGGCTGTCTTTTAGCTCTGTTAATTGTTTCTTTTGCTGTGCAGAAACTTTTCAGTTTGATATAGTCCCATTTGTTTATTTTTCCTTTGGTTGCCCATGCTTTTGGGGTCATATTCATGAAGTCTGTGCCCAGCCCTATTTGCTGAAGGGTTTCTCCTATATTTTCTTTAATAAGTTTTATTGTTTAGGGGTGTATATTTAAATCCTTGATCCATTTTGAGTTGATTTTAGTACATGGTGAGAGGTATGGGTCTAGTTTCAATCTCCTGCAAATGGATATCCAGTTATCCCAG